>NC_142010.1:81187544-81487544 GCF_049901735.1 Notechis scutatus | reverse complement strand
TGGTCACGCATCCATATCGATTTTGTGGGACCTACAAAAGGGCATACTTTCCTAATAACAGTAGACGCATACTCTATCTGGCTCAAGGTTAACAATATGAAGTCTACCACCACAGATGCAGTCATCAAGAAATTGAACAGACTTTTTGCAACGCACGGGTTACCAGATGTCCTGGTGTCCGACAATGGCCCTCAATTTACCGCCTTAGCCTTTGAACAATACTTAGCAGACCGTGGCATACGACACGCACTGACATCACCGGCTCACCTGGAGGCGAATGGTAGAGCTGAACGAATGGTTCAGTTCACAAAAAGAACTCTACAAAAAAATGGAACAAGGCAACATCCACGATAAAGTCACCAGGATGCTCCTTCTCCAGCATATTACACCAAACACTACGACCAACAAAAGCCCAGCTGAACTTCTGATGGCCAGAAAACTCAGATCGCCTCTAGACCGCCTACACCCTGCATACACCCCGGAAAAACCCCTGGGTTCCAGCAGTAAACACCGTGCCTTCAAGGTAGGAGACCCTGTATTTGCAAAGAACTTTTCAGGGGACCCTCTGTGGATCCCTGCCAAAATAACTCAAATTACAGGCCCCCGCTCTTACCGGCTAGAAACCACAGATGGGAGAGTGTGGAAACGCCACATCGACCAGCTGCGATCCAGGCTGACCACATCTCCCATCAGGGACCCTAACCACGAAACCAGAGGGGGAAGGGAAACTGGGGGTTCTGAAATTGAACCAACATCTGGCATAGAAGAAAGAACCCCACGATCACCACATCAAAGCCTACAATACTCACCAGCTGATGAAGAGCCTTGGCAATTGATCGTCACACCTAGTAGCAGCAACCGAACAGGTCCAGCAAACCCTGAGAGCCCAAGCGGTAGCAACGAAGGAGGCGTGTCAATCATCCCGGGGTCACCTGAAGGGAGTCACTGCTATGGAACCGGCTCACCATTCCAGGGAATTCCAGCGAGCAGCCCGTCGGAACCCGAGACCGAGCAAAGACAATTCGAACAGCGCAAGTCAGGTAGACAGGTGCGGAAACCCGCCTACCTGCGAGACTATATAACCCCACCCCTTAGACCAGGGGTGGGCAAACTTTTTGGCTCGGGGGCCGCATGGACTTTTAAAATTTGACAGACGGGCCGGGTCAGCACAAGATTTTTTGGGAATCGCCCCCCCCCACCCTTTCTCCCCCCTCTTCTCCTCCTTCCCCTCCCCTCGGAGGCCCCCTGAGTCAGGAGTTGCTACCGCCGGCGCGGCTCCGCACGGCTCCAGTCCCGCATTGCCTTGGGAAGGGAAAGGCAAAAAGGAAGAGCCGCGGCGGTGCTTTGCAACAGCAGCAGCGGCACCGGAGCTCAGGCTCAGCGGCTCCTAGTTTTGCCTTTTCCTTCCCAAGGCAACGCGGGACTGGAGCCGCGTGGAGCTGCGCCGGCGGTAGCAACTCCTGACAGCCCCAGCTGGACACCTGAGCGGAGCCCGGGCGGAACTGCCTGTTGCTGCTGCCGGAGCACCACCGGGTCGCCTCCTCCAAGCAGCCCGCCCACTGGCTGGGCTTCCCTCCGCCGTGCGGCTCAGGGCCAGGCGCGAGCACCCGCGAGTTAAAAGGAAGCCAAAAGTTGCTGGGAAGTTGCTCGGGTTTCCGGGGCTTCCAGGCTTAAACTTTGCACAGGCAAAGATTGCAGTCAGGAGCGTCTTCCCGCCGAGGAGCGGGAAGGGTTCCAGCGGGCGGGTGGGCTGCTTGGAGGAGGCGACCCGGCGGTGCTCCGGGTTTCCCCTCCACCGCGCGGCTCGGGGCCGCGAGGAAAAAGGAAGCCGCAAGTTGCTGGGAAGTTGCTCGGGTGCTGGAAGCAGGCTTTTAAAGTGCCGCCCGAGCAGGACCGCCGAGCTGGGAAACGGGGCACCAAGGCAGGGCAAGGCTCCACCAGCAGCGGCCTAGCTTTAGGTGGCTCCAAGCAGCCCGCTCCAAGCAGCCCGCCCGCCCGCCAGGCGGAACCCTCCCACTCCTCGGCCGGAAGACGCTCCCGCCTGCAAACTTTGCCTTTGCAAAGTTTAAGCCTGGAAGCCCGGAAAAAAGGGGGATCGGCGGGGACTCACCTTTGGAGAGGTCGAACTCCCAGCCGAGGCCTTTGCAAAGTTCTTCTTTTCTTTCCTACCCCGAGAGCGCTCCGCACTGTTTTGCAGCTTTGGGGGCCACATGGTGCAGGGAAATACGCCACGGCCAGCGATTTTTTTTCAGGGGCGGGCCGGATTGGACAGACCAACGGGCCGGATGTGGCCCGCGGGCCGTAGTTTGCCCACCCCTGTCTTAAGGCAAACTAAAAGTTTAAGGGCAATACCACTTGCTTGCCTTGTGTGGTGAGGTAGAAAGGGCTTCAGCGGTGAGAGCAGAGCAATTTATGCTGGCTTGCTTCTCTACTGACTTTGGGACTGGAGAGCAGTGTTTCGATGCAGCCATGTTTAATTTTCTTCTTTCCAACAAGAATGCTTTTCTTTTTTCCAATAAGGTTTCTACAAGCAGCATAGCTGCTGATTCTTTACTGCTGTTCAGATATGAATGCTTTGATAGAGATATGAAGTTCCTTGTCCTGCTGATTGGCTTTCTATTCATTGAATTCATTGATAGAGCAGGAGCCAAATAGCACATAGATGTCTTTTAAATGTGTGTATTTGAAATGAATGAGAATTTAAGTGATTCCGAGAGCCTCCAGAGGAGCCAAGCTTCCAATATTAAAATTATTGTGTTTTTCATGCATTTCCTCCTTTTTTTTCTCTTTACAAGAACAGATTAGACAATCATTTGTCTGAAAAAGTTTCCTATTCGAGCAGGAGATTGGACTAGAAAACCTTAGCAAGATTCCTTCCAACTCTGTTATTCTCTTATGTGGAAACACTCATTGAAGTTGTTCTGTCTCACAGTTTAAAATTTCGTGTGGATGGAGAAGTCAGTAGGTTTTGCCTTACTTTCAGGCATGAATTTAGGATTTTTTTTAAAAAAACTTTAGCTATTTTACAATCCAGTACTTCCAGCCTACAAAATGAGATTATTGCAAAGATAACTGAGATGGAGTGGATATGTCTCTTGGAATAAGGAGTTTAAAAAGCCACTTTTCTATATCGTGTTGGTAGCATGATCATCTAGTGATCATCTGGGTATGTGCAATCCAGAGCTAGTATCTCTCCTATGCTGAAAAATCTTATTAATACTCTCTGAGTAGAATTAAAGCTGCTTAAAGGTGCCTTGAAACTACCATATCTGCTCTCTTTCTTTGAAGTTTTTACCCTTTGCCCTTGATCTTAGTTATTTCACCAACACAATGCTTGTCAAACAAATTATCCTACCGTGTCCCATTTTTTAAACATCTCCCCATTATTGAAGGATGTTTCTTCTCTTATCTTACCTGGCCTTCAGGCAAAGTCCAGTTAGCTTACTTTCATGGAAATGTAATGTTCTTTGTTTATGCATAGGTTGGCTGTTTTGGTAAGACAATGGTGATGTTCAACATAAAAAAATAGTTCCCTTGAATTGAACTGATAGAACTAGATTTACATTTGCTATAAAGGATTTGTGATTATTTTTAGAAGCATGCCAGTTATGAGGCAAAGGAGATAGATGGATAAAGATAAATAGATAATGATAGATAGATGATAGGTGATAGATAGATAGATAGATAGATAGATATAGATGATTGAGATGCTAGACAGAGTCCTATTTCCATATATTGTAGATATATTGTTTGTGAAAAACTATAGGTTTAATTGCTTCCATAGGAATGTATGGAAAAATTTGAACACAATGTACATTGCATTTACCATGGGAATTATATTGAAAAAAACCTACCTCCTATTGAATGAGCCTCACTTCAGCTATAACTTTCAGAAGCATAGTACTTTTAAAAAAATAGCCCATTTCTATAATTTTTCCTCCTTTAAAAAAGCAGCACTGGTTGTAAGAAAGAAAATCCAAAATCTGTATAAAAGTAACATTGGGTTATTAATATAGGTATTAATCAGTGGAATGACTTGCCTCCAGCGCTCCAACACTTTAAAGAAGAGATTGGACAGCCATTTGTCTGGAATGGTATAGGGTCTCCTGCTTGAGTAGCAGGTTGGACTACAAGATCTTCAAAGTCCCTTCCAGCTTGTTATTGTAAAGGTATGTTCTGTAAAGGTTAAATCAAAGTGATGAAGCAACATACAGTTTCAGTTTTCTCAAGACCTTTTCACCAAGTGTGATAGGTTTAAAAAGGAAAAGAAAAAAAGTGAGAGGGAAGGAAAAGGAAAATATGACATGAACAAATATGACTTATTAAATGATATACATATCAACTGTTGGAGCAGACTGGAAACTTGCACAATGGCTCTTATCAAATTAAAAAAGGATTTTGATTGAAGTTAGGATCTTTCCAAGATCAGATTTTCATTTTCTATTGCTGAAAATATAAGTTCTACCTGTTTATTCAGTCCTACTTAGTTCCTTCAGTGAAACATATAAATTCTTGGGTAAGTGAAAAACAGATATTATGGGAAACTAGATAACATTTATATTAAGACCCCTGGAGATATTTTGACATGTTGTACTAGATTTAAACACAAAGAATAGAAGCCAAACCAAGTAATATTAATTCTCAGGTCCAGATAATATAATCCTAACCAGGAGTTCATTGTGTTATATCTACTGAGCGCCCAAATGAAAATTTTACCCTTTACTTCTCATCTTATGTTTTGTCTCACTTTCAGCCATTATCCTATAATCCGGGTAATCCATTTAGACCTAAAGACCCAAAGCAGAAGTACTGTATAATGCTTCAGAAATGTGTTGGAGGTTTCTTTCCTTTTTTAGGATCTTTCTTTCTTTCTGGAGGGTGGGGAAGAAACAGAGTAATGCTGAACAGATGAAATGGTCATCACTCGCTCAGATTGGTCCTTGTGAGCACGTGGGTATGACTTCTGGCCTGCATGCCTTGACTTCCCCGCTCTATCTTTTTTGGAGTCCCCGGACTCCCTTCCTGGATTGCTGCCAAGATTTAATACAGGTAGTCCTAAACATACAACCACAACTGAGCCCAAAATTTCCACTGCTAAGGAAGACAGTGGTTAAGTGAATTTTGCCCCATTTTACAACTTTCTTGCCACAGTGATTGAGTGAATCACTGCTGCTATTGAGTTAGTTAAGATGGTTGTTAAGTGAATCTGGTTTCCTCATTGACTTTGCTAGCCAGAAGGCTGCAAAAGGTGATCACAAGACCCAAGGATATTGCAACTGTCTTAAATACATGCCAGTTGCTAAGTGTCTGGATTTGGATTACATGACCACAGGGATGCCACAATGGTTATAAGTATAGAAAACAGTCATAAGTCATTTTTTTCTGTACCATTGTACCTTTTGAATGGTCACTAAGGGATAGTTATAAGTACCTGTAGCACACTGCAGCAAACTTTCCCACTACTCCTGTGGAAAAGGAAGAAGGAAGGGAGGGAGGGAGGGAGGGAAGAAGGAAGGAAGGAAGGATAGAGTGTATTAAACCTCAAATTAGCATACCTTGAAAGTTAGGAGGAACATATCCTGTCCATTCCTCCCTTGTGACTTCTTATGATGTCAATAAATGATCAGTCCATTCTTTGTGGCTCTCAGCTACAGATTTTTTTTTAAAAAAAGAATCATTCTTGAACATCTATTTTTATTTTGTCATAAAACGTTTGAAAGGCTTCTATTTTCAAATTATATCTTCTTTTAGATTAATCAGCATTGCAGATCATAGGATCCCACCCCCATCATTACAGAAATCCAGAGAAATCATGTCAATGAATATCTGATGTGTTTGAAAACATGAATGCTGGTTGTTTTGAATGGGTTATTAAATGGAACTACATTGAACACTTGTTAACCACAACCACAGTGGTTAGTGATGTTTGGAAGGAAAAAGAAGCTGACATAAATGGGATAGTCATCTAGAGGTCCAAGTACATTACATCATGACCAACTTACTGGTATGGGTGGTCCAATAAAACACAAAAAAATTATGTGCAAGGCTCTTTGCAATTCTGTAAACAAGACAAAAATTAAAAAAAAAATGAATTGAGAAAAGCCATTCTGAAATAACAAAGAGTCTAGTGCTCTTCAACTATTGTTTTATATTTTTGGCAAATAATTTGGGCAGGAATTACAATACTCATGTTCATTTGATTCTTCAGCCAGCTATAGATATTTGTATGGAAACTCCTAAGATGAATATTCATAATGCTATAGGCTATAGTATAATCCTATAGAAAGTCTTCTATAGGATATAATCCTATAAAAAAGATTATATCTGAAGTTAAACTAGCATGTTTAAATGTGTTAACAACAACCTATCTGAGTATTTTAAATAGGTGTTGGCTGACATGCTTAAAAACTAAGAGATGAATGCTTCATGGAATCATTCAAAAGTCAGATTTACTATCATGTTTTAATTCATTAAAGAAAACATTTTCCCTAAAATATCTTATTAAATCACATATGAGCTTCAAAGAAATGTTCATGATTTTCCAGGTTTAACTTGGGGTTACATTAGACTGGTAATGGAGACTGCTTAGTATTGTTAGTTGTAGACATGACTGAATTAAAATAAAAATAAATATTTTATATACTATTGATCAGCTTATATCTTATAATTTTGGACTTGATATGGTTCAAGACTAAACATTTTGTTTTTAATTTCAGCAGGGGGAAAACAATTTTTAGTGATTCTTGGAAAATGAAGGTGAGCAACATACGATTGGAGAGCTGCACGGAGTTTCTCAAACTCCTTGTATCTTTTGGGGAACCCTACAGCTTCAGAAATTAGACCACTGAATTGTAACGATGAACTATTAAGCAATGGTACTACTGGCACTGATTTCTAGGGCAAAAGTTTGAAAAAGTTATGTATGAAAGGAATAATTGCATCTTGAAAAACAGTGATTATGGTGGTGACCAATTTTAGACCAAGTGTAGAATAGGAATAGTTACAGTTATAAAAAATATAGACGAAAGAAAGTTAGAGGAGATTTTCCAGTTACTTTTCCCTTGTGATTATTACTATTTTTTGCAACTCGGTAAAGTGCAAATCAATGTCCCCCTTTGAACTTTCTCTCCCCTTAGCAAGTTAAACACAGTACTGCATTTTAATCTCATAAAATAGAGATCTGAAATCTAATTCATCAGACAGTGCTAATCTTGTCTCATTCCAAGGATTTTGTAATTTCAGAAGACAGTCAAGAGATGATAATATGGTAAGAAATCCTTCAGCAGATTAACAGGAATATAGTTTTTCCTCTTCCTATTCCAAAGGATCCTATACTAAGCCTGATTAACTAGTTCCATTTTTTTTTCTTGCTCATTCTAGCTGGGATTGTTCCCACATGTTAACTTCCTAAATTTTCTCCTGCTATTAGCCAGGAGCCAGCTGCTAGGTATTAAGTATCAGGTCTGAAAGACACAACCCCCTCTAAGCAAGTGCGGTTTTGACATTCTTGAATAGGGGGATGGAGAAGGTATTAAGTGCTCTAACACATTTAGTTAGTTATGGTTCCTCTTAAGTGGAGTCTACTCCAGGTAATAGCATGGCCAAATGCTCACTATCTCTCCCCAGCACTACATCATAACTCTCTCAAGGACAGTCTGTAGGCAACCACAGTGGTTTAGAAAGTATATCAGTTGCTGCCTTTATATTCAGACTGTGCTGACATTGAAAAATGTACCACAGAAAGTTTCTATTTTCTGACAACATAAGAGTTGAGAATGGCTGCCAAATATTTTTTGACACTTGGGTAAACCACAGGTGTCAACACTTCCTTAGTCAGGGATAGTATCAGTTCTGTAATTTGTGCCTAATGAGGCACTGAATGAGAGAAGACATCTGATCAAGTGTCCCATTTTCCAAGGTCTGTAGTGAACAACAGACTATGATAATAAAGTGACTAAGAAACCAGTGCAGCACAGTAACTTAGTCTAAGGATAAATGAGGAAACTTGGTAAGGCTTCATTGTTTTGTATTTTGTTTTTTAGAAAGAAAGCCCATTAGCAAAGTGACATTGCAAACATTATTTAACCAGCCCAATCAATCCTATTCTTCTCCATTGCTGTCTTCAAGAGGAGGCTGGAATCATATTTGCCAAATATACCTTATGTTTATACTTTGCTTTAATTTGGATTAAGCAAAGGCTTGGATTTAAGAGCAGTGGTTAGAGTGCAGTGCTGCAGGCTACTTCTGCTGACTGCCAGCTGCCTGCAATTTGGCAAATTGAATCTCACCAGGCTCAAGGTTGACTCAGCCTTCCATCCTTCTGAGGTGGGTAAAAGATTGTTGGGAGCAATAGGCTGACTCTGTAAACTGCTTAGAGAGGGCTGTAAAAAGCACTGTGAAGCGGTATATAAATCTAAGTGCTATTACTATTGCTTAATGGTCTAAGTCAGGGGTCTCCAACCTTGGCAACTTTAAGACTTGTGGACTTCAACTCCCATTCTTGTGGGAGACTTGTGGACTTCAACTCCCCTGGTTTAGGTGGCCAATGGAATTCTATTGTACTAAGATTCCATAGGATCTGGCTAAGGGGCTCATCCTCCTATTCTGATGATCTTGATAAAGGACATATCCTCATCTAATTCCTCAATTTGCTGCAACAGTACTAATATTTAGCTGTTCTACTAATTTTAAATAAATTTAGCTCTTCTGTTATCTTCTATCAATACTTGCTACATAAACAATTTATGAAGCCACAATGATAAGGCTGGGGTGCCTTCTGGCTGCCTAGATCGGCAGTGATCATTCTGTCTTCCCATCTGATTATAGGGTGTGAACATTTTGATCTGGTCTGTGAGAGACTAGATTCCTGACTTGCACAGCCTTTTCAGTGTTGTTTTGCTTTTTTTTTTACTAGGAGTGCCGCAATCAGAATAACTCTTCTTTTCTGTATTCTCTACAGAGGTAGATAAACTCAACAAAACATCAATACAAAGTATTTATTATTGGTTCATCAGGTATCTTCATAACTCACATTTGTGATGAAGTTCTTCTTTATGTCCAATTCCTTTGCATATCTGATTTGTAGGTAAAAGATGGTTATCTCCTAACCCATCTCATAGCGATAGAACGCAGCTGCCATGAGTTAGGGAATTCAGGCAAAAGTGAGGAAAAATCCCCCAACCCATCTAGGGTCAAATTAGTGACCAATCGGGACTGCAGATGTGGCCACGTGGCATGAACTACATTTCCCAGGATACCTTTAACTACATTTACCATGATGCATTCCCTTAAGGGGACAGCTCATAATTCCTAAGTAACTATCCAATTCCCATAGACTGGCTGGGACAGCACACTCCTCGCCTGGAATTGTGAATTCCACTATTAAGAGAAGAGAAAAAAATTAACTATAAACTAAGATAATCAGTAAACAGTAATACTATGAATAGCAGATAACTATATAACTAAGATAAACAGTTAGCTATATAACTAAGAGAAACAGTCAACATTATTAAAGCGTCAAACAAAGCAAAGCATGCAAAGCTTGAGGTTCAATCTTCAAGTTCAGCCTCTTCGTGCAAATCTGTGGCAGCCTTTTAGGGTGTACAGGTACTCTTGGTGGCAAAGGTGAAAGTCTGGTGGTCACTTGTGGCGGCCTTTTAGGATTGGAATGGTATTCTTGCTTCCATGGTGTGAAAGGGCGTCGGGAAGCTGTTGGAAAGTGTGTTGCGGAGGCATATGTCTGTGTAGAGTGTCTTAGTGGACGTCTAGTGGTTGTTGGCGGCCATTTAGGGTGTCCTAGCGAAAGTGTACTGATTGCCGGCGACCTTTTAGGCTGGAACGGCATTCTTGGTTTCGATATATCTTTGTCTTTAACACAGAAATTCAAATTTCACATCCAGATACATCTTTTTACTTTTTAATACTCTTTTGGCATCAGGAATTCAAATTAAGCAATCCTTTTACTATTCTTGGGCTTCAGGAGTACAAATAACCATCTTTTACTTTTCTGTATTCTCTATAAATCAGATATGCAAAGGAATTGGACATAAAGAAGAACTTCGTCACAAATGTGAGTCATGAAGATACCCGATGAACCGATAATAAATACTTTGTATTGATGTTTTGTTGAGTTTATCTATCTCTGTAGAGAATACAGAAAATCTTCAGTACAACAATATGATTTAAAAAAAACAGTAACAAGAAAAGTACAGGAATAAAATAGCACACAAATAATCTCTTACTGTACTATTCATGCAGTTCTTTTTATAATCTGACACAGTTTTTTTCAGAAACTGTCCAACTATCTTGCAAGTAAGGCTGTGATTCTTCTGTGGAACAAGAGCAGGGTTAGAGGTATACTTTCCAAAAAAGGACTGGGGGAAGCTACAGAGAAGGCTTGGTAATCTTGGTAATCCAGGTAACTGTTTCAACCAGGGTTCTCTGAAATTGCAGTGCCACCACTTCTTCTCAACATTCCCCAGGAAGATAGAGATAGGCTGATGCCTCTTTAAAACAGTTGGGTGAATGATGATTACTTCTTCAAGATAGGTAATACTATCCTCTCTCCCAAGGATGCATTAATTACACTCCTTATGCAACTTTTTGTAGCTTTCTGGACAGTTTTCAATAACTAGATAGGGCAATGATGCAATCCATAAGTGATGATGCTGAGGGCTCAGATGACCTTATTCACGGGATTATTCGGTTTGTTGTCCTTGGATTGCCTCTGTCGTCTTCATTAGAGTTATTCAAGTGGCATCTGGCAGCCAGCAAATATAAATGATTTTATTTTCCAGGTGTCTTCCATCAAATCACATTAGCCTGATAACCAATTTCTGCCACATCTTCCCCTAGAAAAGCATGGGTCATTCTAAACAGGACTGCTGAATTCTAGGAGACTGATGAGCATGACAAAAAAAAAAAAAAGATCTGGTTGATAGGTCTAGGAGGGGACTGTGAAGGAAGTAGGAAGGAGATAAGTCAAACTGTCTGTGAGCTCCTTCCTAGATGACAGTACAAGGTGTTTTTTTTTTTTTTTTTTAATATAATGGATCTATCTGTCTTCTGGAGTACATTTTTATTTAGCATGAGAATAGCAATTTCCTATCCTCTTGCCTCGCATTGAACTCTGTGTTTATTTGCCATATATATGATATAGGGCTGGCAGTACCCCAGAATTGTCCTACAATTGAATCAAATCTGCTTGATTTGATGGGGCCTATGAGGAGACTCAGTTGAAGCAGAAGAAAATTGTGACCTGATCTATCCCAAATGACAAGTCATGCTTTTAGAATAGAATAGAATTCTTTATTGGCCAAGTGTGATTGGGCACACAAGGAATTTGTCTTGGTGCAAATGCTCAGTGTACATAAAAGAAAAGATACATTCGTCAAGAGTCAAGAATCATAAGATACAACACTTAATGATAATCATGGGGTACAATAAGCAATCAAATCATATTAGGAAACAGTCAATATAGATCGTAAGGATACAAGTGACAAAGTTACAGTCATACAGTCGCAAGTGGAAGGCAATGGGTGATAAGAAGTGATGAGAAAATTAATAGTAATAGTAGTGCAGACTTTGTAATAGTTGAACAGTGTTGAGGGAATTATTTGTTTAGTGGAATGGTGGCTTTCGGGGAAAAAACTGTTCTTGTATCTAGTTGTTCTGGTGTGCAGTGCTCTATACCGTCGTCTTGAGGGAAAGAGTTGAAACAGTTTATGTCTGGGATGTGAAGGGTCTGTAAATATTTTCACAGCCCTCTTCTTGACTCGTGCAATATACAGGTCCTCGACTGAAGGCAGGTTGGTAGCAATTGTTTTTTCTGCAGTCCTAATTATCCTCTGAAGTCTTTGTCTGTCCTGTTGGGTTGCAGAACCAAACCAGACAGTTTTTCTTTTTTCTTTTACTTTTTTGAAAGAGGACTATTGATCTGGAAGGCCAGTAAAGGAGAAATCTAGGTCATTGACTGATGGGCATTGGAAGCCAGGGGGCGAAGAGGAGAATGCCTGTAGAATTTTCCAATCTCATCACATCTCACCTCACCTCACATTATTTATTTCTTTATTTGTTTCCTTTATTATTTTTACACAAACTTGAGGTTATGAACATTTCTAACACACTTTCCTCCTCCTGTTTTCCCCACAACAATCCTGTGAAGTGAGTTGAGCTGAGAGAGAGAGGGAGTCGCCCAGGGTCGCCCACTTGGCTTTCATAACTAAGGGGGACTAGAATTCATAATCTCCAGCTTTCTAGACTGGTTAAACCACTAAATAGGCTTCTAATTTATCTTAGCATTTTCCCACAGGTTCAAGGTCTGCTTTTTAGACCAACAAATGCCATTTCATGCAATGAAACATAGCAATTGGATGATTTTCATGTATCTGTTATTTGTCAGAGATGGTATTCAGCAGGTTCTGACTGGCTCTGGAGAACCGGTAGTGGAAATGTTGAGTAGTTTGGAGAACAGGCAAATACCACCTCTGACTGGCGCCGCCCCCATCTATTCTCTGCCTCCCGAGTCCCAGCTGATCGGCTGGGTCTTCTTTTGTTGCCCTGCATAGGAGAACAGAGCTGGAAAGCAGATTAGTGGGGGGGGGGGGGAATGGGGATTTTGCAGTAATCTTCCCCTGCCACTCCCACCAATCATGCCATGCCCACCAAGCCATACCCAACAGAACTGGCAGTAATTTTTTTTGAGTCCCACCACTGTTAATTGTGTCTTGCCATCTTTGCTTTGTTTTTCCATGATGGTGTTTTCCATCAATCTTAAAGTGGTATGTGAAGCAGGTGACAATGGGGAATGCTGCTCATAGAACATGGTCATACCACTGTCGATGCTTTCCCAACATTTTCTCATATTTATGCAGTGCCCATCAGCTGCCGGACTGTATCATTGCTCACACAGCCAAGAAGGGAAACGCCCAACGATGCAGCCTGATTGGTGGTTGCTTTTTCTGCTGATAGGTGATTCTGGGTGGGAGCATAACTGCTTGAAAATTAAATTCTGAGAAAGTGCCCCTTCCCCAGCCTCATTGTTGAGAAACTGTAAAGCTCAGCTATGAGGATAGGGCAAATTTTATTATGTTGACGTACTTGTCTGCCCATTCAAAGACAGAAAGAATGCATATTAAGCGGGCTGTGAGGAAGTGCCCATTGTCATGATTATTAACCAAGCAGCTGGTAAGGGAGGAAAGGAAGGGAACTTATTCCCTTGCAACCTGTTTACTAGACTACTATGAGGTGATTTCTTTGCCTGCTTTCCAGTTGACCCAATGGAAAACAATATTAACTGTCACAGGAACGTAGTAAGTGGCGTACTTCCTCCCCTTTTTGATTACACAATACACGAGAGCTTTCATCTCTTTTTGTAGTTTTTGTATTTATGCAAAACAAAAATAGAAAACCATCTGATAACTGGTGGGCGACCCTTTGAAAAGATAACTAAGAGCTGCAAGACCTTGATGCAGCCATGTCAGGATTCTTATGTTATTTTTTAGGGCGGAGATGGGGCAAGAGATTGTAAAAGCAAGCTGAATTTGTCCTTTTGTTTAAGATACTTCCACCGAAGGACAGTGGTTGTACCTTTTTATTTTGTTTTGCAATTTTTTTGGGGGGTAGGATTCAGGTACAATGTCTTGTTGGAGCTAAATTGAATCCCTTTGAAAATGCAGCTTGGCCTAATCCCTCCATCTGCTTTGCTTTGTTTTTCCCCAGAAAGGAGCCCCTAAAAGTCTTCTCCATAATCCTGCAAGGTGAAATTTAATCTTTTCTGAAACACACACACACACCAACATACACACACTCCAGACTTTGAGCTTGGATTGAGGGACAAACATCTTCTCTCCCTTCTCAGTTTGGTAAATCTCAAATTTAAGTCGAACTCCACCCCCACCCCATCCAACTCACTTAATTGCACTAACTAGGAGTCTTTCAGGGTCATCTATCAAACAATAGACAGCTTTGAGATTTTCACTAAGTGGCCATCTTTTGTTGCTGTTGACAAGGACTTGCTGGTTTCTGGTTTCTGTTTCTGCTTTTATTAGTCAAATTGAAATGGGCTTCAACCTGATTGGTAAGGACATTTTAATGCATCTTTCTGGCTGGGAGCTCTACGTAGCAATGTATATTGTGAGCTCAAAGATCTTTAGGTGTATCTTAAGACAAATTTATGATCCTTCTCTAAGTGTTTCTCAAAGGCCTTTCCTCCAAACACTGGCAAATTATTGGAATTCTACATGTTATTCTTTGCTTTTTTCTTCTTAGTGTTGTCCTACTGAATCAGCAACAGTGTCATGTGATAAATCTATTCTTCCCTGATCTGGTTTGCCTCTTAATACTTCACTGATCTGAAAGCTTTTAGGGTTTATTCCCAGTTTTATGACACTTTCAAATGGAAAGGTCTCTCTCCTCTTCAAAGGAGACCCAAATGCTGATACACAAGGCTGAAATTTTAGTTGTTCATCTCTGGAATGAAAACAGCATGCTTGTAGCACACTGGAAGTCGGAATAAAGTTTGCAAGATCACCACTCACAGTTTTTGGAAATAGAGCTGTTCTTATTGGGAAATGTGGCATGAACAATCATAGCTCTGGTCTAATGTCCAAAATCTTGTCATTCTATGTTCTAAAATAGTTAAATTATAATATACACCATATGCTTTCTCATAAAATTGCAGCATGTGAAAGTCAGAAGATACCTTAGACTAGTATCTATACCACCTTTGCAGAGAACAGAAAGCTACTTGTCAATTGTATTCATCCTTTAAAAAAAAAACTTCCACTGAAGGACAGCTCACCACTTCTTGAGATAGTCTGCTTAATTGTTGAAGAGATCTTTCTATTTTGAAATTCTTCCAGACGTCCAGTTGAAATCTGCTTTCTCAAAATTTAAATATTTTCTTTCTTCTGTTATGTCATGTCATTGAAGAGGTCCAATGGGAACATGAGATCCAATTTCCCACATGACAGCCATTTGCTCCTTGGCCAAAAGGAAGGACGTTGCAACATCCCAATTCAGGAAAGACCTGCTAAGACCCCTGACCTCAAGAAAGTAGCCCTGGATTTGTATAACCTTAAAGGCCAATTCCAACATACATAAACAAAAAGGCAAGCTTATGTTGTTTTCAAGAGTGGATTCTCCTAACTACTTAGTCTACTCAACTGCTGTTTCACAAATCATGAATACAGTATGAGAAGCTTTGTTTGGAGCTAATGCTTTGTTTGGAGCTAACTTTTCCCTCATTTAATAAGAGATAGTGAAATAGGATCATCAGAGTTGTCAGGACCCAGTGCTTACTCTGAGAATAGGACATGTTCAGTCCACTGTTAGAAGTTAAAACCCACCCCACTCCTAGAAAAATGAAATATTTTAGGATATAGTAAAAAGGCAGAATATTTCCCTTAAAAGAAGTAGAAACTCAGAGAGGCAGAAACTCAGCCCCGCCCTTTTGTTAATGGGCCATTAAGGCTTGGATCAGTCTATTCTACATAACAAAGATCTACCTTCTTCAGGCAGAGCCATTTCATTGCCCTTCCTTGCATCACCCAGCAAGATGCAACCAAATTTAGCATACAGAGCTAGCTATGACCTCTGATAGCAACCAATCAGGATGCTCTTCCTGTGCTCCAGGAATTTAAAAGCCCAGAGAGGGCATAAAACCCAAGGACTCTCAGCATCTCTTCCCTTTTCTTCGCCCAAGAGCTCCAAGGTATGTGATCCTGTCCACCATTATATCATCTTTGCAATCAGCCTCCATGTTTCCAGTGTCTTTCTCCCCACTTGGAATTGAACCCAGAGGGATATTTCTTCCAAAGTTTTGGTGGGATTCAAAACTTTTTACTACTGGTTCTGTGGGTGTGGCTTGGTGGGCGTGGCTTGGTGGGCATGGCCATTTGACTGGGTGGGCATGGCTTTTTTTTTTTTTTTGCTTTTTGCAATCACCCACCCACCTGATTTTTGGGTCTTCTGGGCCTCAGGAGAGCCTCTTGGGGGGCATTTTTGCTCCCAGAAGGGGCACAGGAAGGTAAAAAATGGAGAGGGGGTGTGTGCCTCAGGGAATCCTCCTGGGCGAAGCAGTAAGACAATCCTGGCACACCTGATCATATGAACAGCTGATTCTTGGGAGAGAGAGAAAAAAGAAATACCTTAGTGGGCAAGTGTCAGGCGGGCGGGGTGAGTGAGCATTGGATGGGCGGGGCAAGTGAGCCAGTGGCGACCAGGTCAGGGGTGTGGCCAGCCAGAACTTACTACTGGTTTGGTGACCCATGCCAAATTCTTGCTACTGGCTTGCCTGAATGGGTGCGAACCACTGAATACCACCACTGCTTCCAACACCACTTTTTTTTAAAAGTATAATTTCTCCAAAGTCTGTGCAGATAATGGTAAAGGGTCCTTTGCTCTTTTTTTTCACTTTCACAGTGGTTCTTACTAGACCAGGATATTAGTGGAAACAATGTGTGTGGTAAGAATACTTTTTATCTTTACCTCTATGTGGATATTGCATGTAGTAGATCCTTGCCTCTCCCACAGCATTCATTCTTCTTGTCCTGATGTTCCCAGGACTGAAGGAGTTAGCCTAGGAAGAGGGTTTCTCCTGTGGATATCTCCTTCTTTCAACCATTGTTGGAAGTTATAACCTACCCCTCTCCTAGAAAAATGAAATATTTTAGGATATACTAAAAAGGCAGAATATTTCCCCTAAAAAAGAAGTAGAAACTCAGAGAGGCAGAAACTCAGCCCCCTGGGCCATTAAGGCCTGAGCCAGTTTATTCTACATAACATAGAATAAACTCTCCAGGTAGAGCCATAATAGGAATTGCCCAAAGCCCTTTCATTACATCATCATCCAGCAAGGCTCAACCAAGCCTGGGACTCAGGACAGCTTACAGAGTTTCAGGACAATCTACCATGTTTCCAGTGTCTTTCTTTCCCACTTGGAACTGAACCCAGAAGGACATTTCTTCCAACACCATGAAAGAGAGAAAAACAAAGCATTATATAATTTGGGTGTTTTTCCAAGGACAAGTTTGCATGGGTCTTTTTGCAAAGCATAACATAATATAACATAATGTTACCTAGTTTGAATAATGAAATGTCTTGCAAGAAAACAAGCAAGTTCAGAAAGCACTAAGGACTCCTGATTTCATCTCTGAGCCACAAATATTCTCCTTTATTTTTTACAAAGGATTTGATAGACTATGTATTGCTGGGTGTGTTTTCTTGTTAGCTTGCTTTTAAATAGTATCCTAGGATATGGTAGCAGTGACTACTTTAAAAGAAAATCTATATTTAAAAAAATGCTGCCATAGTCTAGCAACCCCAGTAATACTTTACACAGATTTATGATTGCTATTTGTGTGGTTAAAAGTTACATAGCTGAAGATTAACTTGAACTGCATGTACTTTGGGAAACTGAGATTTTGCATTGTGGGAAAAAATATCTATCTGGTTCAGTTCCAAGCTGGGAGAAAGACACTAGAAACATGGAGGCTCATTGGAAATAAGGTTTGATGATGAACAGAACCACCAAGCACATGGTTTTGGTGCAGCTGGCAAAATGGAGTTGAAAGAGAGGGGCTTTAATACCTTCTCTTGTGCTTTGCACTTGAGCTTCCCGTTCCTCTGCAAGAACATGTATTCTATTGGTTGTTGTTCAGACTCCCATGGGGCCATGTAGGGGTTATGTAGGGGTTATACCTGGCACTATAGGCAAAGTACAAATCCTAGGAGTTTGTCTGAGCTCCCAGGTTTGGTTGAAGTTTGGACTGCTCTGAGATAATGCAATGACTGAAATACCCTTAGGAGATTGTACAATGTAGTGAGCTCTGTGTCTTCTGCTAAATGGTAGTGGGTTAATCTTATTATATCCTGTTCTTCTTAATCCCATCATCCTGGAGCTGAAGGTCTTTTGTTTTGTAGATAGGCTGGCCCAGTCTTTAATGGGCACAAAATATCTGCTGGGGGGGAGGGGCAATGGTGGGATTCTACCAGTTCGCACCTATTCGCTAGAACTGGTTGTTAACATTCTAAGCAGTTCGGAGAACTGGTTGTTAGAAGAAATTACTGGCCTAATCCTATAAGGAAGGCAGGAAGGAAACATTCTGGAGTTGCTTACAGAAACTGCCTCTCTTTTAACCCTTATTACATTCTTGGCAGGACTAGACTTCCTGTCTCAGGAACTTCTCTGAAGTTTTTTTCCCTTCCTTTGCTGGTACTTTGCTTGTGTGGAGTGACCATTCAAAGTTACAATGGCACTGAAAAAAGTGACTTATGACCATTTTCACACTTACGACTGTTGCAGCATCCCCACAGTCATGAGAGGCCAGGTGAGGAGATGCGTGCCTCAATGTGAGTGATATTGAGTTGGTCACACCCAGCCAATAACATGATCAAAAGCCATGTCCACCCAGTCACATGACCACCAAGCCACGCCCACCACCTAAGCCATGCCCACAGAACCGGTTGTTAAAAATTTGAATCCCCCCCCTGGAGAGGGCTATTAAGAGCGAGTCTGCTTCCTGCCT
The DNA here is from genome assembly GCF_049901735.1 of Notechis scutatus. Lineage (NCBI taxonomy): Eukaryota > Metazoa > Chordata > Lepidosauria > Squamata > Elapidae > Notechis > Notechis scutatus. The sequence continues at coordinate 81,469,017 of NC_142010.1, read as the reverse complement.
GTAAAATCAACATGCTTCTCCATTTCTCATTTAGGGAAATATCATATTCTGCCCTTTTAATATTCCTCAAAATATCTTCTAGGAGTGGGGCTTCCAACAATATCCCCTGTTTTTCCCATAATATGTGTGGGTAACACACAAATTTTTACTCGCCAAAAATTAAAAATTGATCAAACTGTAGATGCAAAGGGGAAGGTATTGATAGAGGCATCAGGAAAATATCCCTTCAGTGTCTCCGAAAAGAAGAGCTTTCAACCCATGAAGTGCTACATTGCTCATTATTCCATTTTTCATTTAGGGAAGTATAATATTTTGCTTTTTTAAATATTCTTCTAGGAAGGTGGCTTCCCACAGCAGTAATTAAAAGATGCTTTCCCCACTTCATTTTTGGAATGTATGTATGCATGTTTCTTTTTCAGTTTCTATTTGATGCAATAGAAAAATTTGAGAAGACTCTACTTTTCTATTTAACAATCTGTCCTGTTAAGTTCCATGTATCCTTCTCCCAGACAAGGGATGATGACATTATTAAGATCTATAGAAACCACAAACTTTTCAACCACTGCAAAAGCAATCTTACATGGCATATACTGAGCTTTGGATGAAATATTTGGAGAACTTAGTTTTCATGTGTTTAGAGGTGATTGAAGTAGCCTTGCCATTCTCAATAATATTGCTATATTTGATTCTAAGAGCCAAATCAGAGAACCCGTTCAATGTACCTTCTTTTTCCTTTCAAAATATCAGCTGGGGATAAATCAGAATTAGGATCATAGTATATGAAGTTAATTCCTCAATGTTTGCACTGTTATTACACATGCACAGAGAGAGGGGGGAGGTATTTCTATATATATGTTGTTGTTGGCACCAATTGCATGACCCTTCCAATAGATTTGTAAGTAGATAAAAAAATCATATGTGGTCTTATTCCCTGGCTTTCTAGTGCCATCTCTTAACTTATTAAATGATGAGAAAGCATTGTAAGTCAAGCTTCATCACATGTGAAATACTTACTAAAAGAAGTAAGTCCTTTAGAAATTAAACATGCAAAGGTTTGCACCATATCAATGCAATCCTATACACATCTATCCAAAGTAAAGCTTTGTTTAATTCAGTGGATAATTATAGAACTGCAACCCAAAGTCCTTAGATTAGTGGTAATATATAAGGTTCTGAAGAACATAAAGAAGTTATAAAACAAATAAAAAGGTAATACTGTAATATTTTCTATTATTTTATTTGGCACATGGTAATATAGCTTTTAAAAATATTGAGCATTCTTATCAGGATTGTGCTGTTTTTATATTTGCGTTAGTAGCAAGTATCACCTTTAAATATATCTTGAAAACTGCTGTCAAATCTTAAGTACTGATGTTGGAGTGCTGGATACATGCAGGATGTCCTGATTACTTTATGAACAGAGTGCAAAATAAAAAGAGATAGGGCTGGATTTCATGTTTCAGTAGTTCTTTTACATGGAGTCTTTTTCACAGAAAGTTTGACAGACTGTCATTTGACAAGGCATCAGATTTCAACCATGTAGTACAGTCATAAAAGATCAAAAATAGTAGGGAAGACATGAATGAAGAACTCTTATTTCTCCCCTGCTATAAATCAAGGACCAGAGTGAATATGATGACATGAATAAGTATCAGGTTTAAAATAATTAGGTCATGTTCCATGCTGTAAGCACTTCTGGAACCTACTTTCAAAGCATGTTGTTAAGGCTGTATCATTCAATTCAACACAGATTTAAACAAATTCATAGTGATTAAATGTTTTAGTGGCTGAGAGCCAAGATGACTGTGGGATGCAATTTTATACTCAAGTATTTGAAAGTCTCTGATTTGTCAAAGGGATAAGTGAATGGGAATGGATTATTTCATAATTGTTCTGAAATATCTGGCATCAACTGTTGCCATATATAGGACACTGAGATAGGTTGTCCATATTTTTTACTCAGTGTGTGATTTTTATTGAAGTGTATATTATGGCATTGGACCAGAACTGTTCGCATGGAATTCTTTTTCTGATTAAGAGAAGTTGTAAAACGCAAAATGCTAGTAATCATTGCTTCTCCTTTTTCAACAACCTGTAGCATTTTAGAAATCGGAGAATAACTTTAAGATAGCCGGTGAAAGTACTTTTTTTAACAAAAGAATTTTTGATAAAGACTAAATAAGAAATAGAAACTAATTGATGAAATGCAAACATACTTGAAACTGCAGGATTCTATTTGGGTCAGTCACTGGGACCAGAAGTTTAGTCTTCCGAGCTTTCGGACTTGGGCTGGAGCCCATCTTCAGGGAACTTCTCTCTCACCAGAATGTCACATTAATAAGTCCCCTATTCAAGGAATGTTTCAAATCACATTCTCAAGAAGATTTACCAACTAATTGCATGGAGGAAAAATTCAACATGTAGCAAACAACAGCATAGTTGTAGTGAAAAGGATGAAACAATTGACTATTTGATCAGTGGCTGCAGCAAGCTACAAACTGCTACAAGTATCATCATGACTGAATCACCAAAATTATTCAGTGAAAATTTTGCCAGAGGTGTGGATTCAAAGGTAGTAAAAAAAACTACTGAGACTATCAAGTTGAGAAGGTTTTAGAAAATGAGTGGATTAAGATCATATTGGACTTTAAGATCTGGACAAACAGGCCTCTGGTTCATAACATGTCAGAAATAACAGTTACAGAAAAGAAGAAAGTCTGGTTTATTGATGTCATTATTCCTGGTTAGGCTAGGATTGTGGAAAAACAATTGGAAAAAATATGAAATATTGGAACTTGCATACCGAAGTTGAATCCTTATGAAAAAAGAAATCCCTTGAAGATACAGAATATTATCAAACATGGACTTTAATTTACCAGTGGTTAGAAAAAAGAGGTGAAGATTAAGAAGCTAACCTGTACTGTTAAGCAATTAAATAACCCAGACAACATGATGTTTATTAAGCACTAACAAAATGTAAACAATAGAAAATCAATTTTTAAAAAAAGAAATCCCTTGTTATACAATTGGGACTAAAGCTCTTGGAGCACTATCTAAAAGACTTCCTTGATAGCTGGAAATATTGACCTTATCAGACCTGAATACCCAATTACAAAAACCAACTTGCTTGCAACTGCCTATATTCTTACGGTAGTCACTATCTTAATAATTCTTAGGTCCTTGGTTAGGGCTTCAATTATTAAGTTTCTATAAGTCTTAAACTTTGAATCTAACTGTAGATTACCCACACAAAATGATTGAAATATAAAGGAAATAACTGATATAAACTGTAAAAATGATAACTGAGATATACAAATGATAACTTGGAAGAGCAATAACAGTAGCATTATAAGCCAGCACTGAAATGTGTGAACTGACAAGAAAAATTAACAGAGAAGATTATGGCATATGCAGCTTACCAGTGAATACACAAAGACTGCCACCATTGAAAGTAGTGTCCTAAAAAGATCTGGTGCCTATAATGAAGGATGTAAATAAGATACTTTCAAGGATTAAAATAATGTCTATCAAACAGATCAACCAGCTTGCCTACTGTACAAGGTAGTAGCTGCAGAAGAACTAGCTATTCTAATTAGAAAACCAAAACCAAAATTATATTCAATCTCAAAAGTGGAAGATCAGACTTGAGGCCAAACTAAATAAATAAAGCAAGAAGCAAGTAATTTAAAAAACACAAAGGAGCAAAAATTAAAGAATGTAAGGATCAAAATGATAATGATAATAATAACTGGAGAGGCGAAGAAAAATGCCAAATCCAGTCTAAATATCTCACCAATATAATGATAATCACCACCGGCATTGATAAAATCATCATTAGTCAATTGCAAAAGTTAGCTTTACTTGGAAAAGCTTACATCCTATGACAATATCTTCTTTTTTTTGTAAATTTTATTTGAGTTGTCACAAAAAGAAAAGAAATACAATTAAAACATCTTTTTTGAAAGCAGCATAATCCCGGGTTACATTTCTTCGTACAGACGCAAATTCAGGTTCATGCTCATTTTTATATTCTATTCCATATCTTATTACTATTTTACATTTTCTACATGGCTTCTCCCCTCTTCTAATTTCCTCAATTTTATTTTATTTATTTCATCTCAATTCAAATCATTATATTTATATTTTTTGTCTGTCCTGTTTCAATTGTCTATTATCTTTTCTTATTAAACAAAATTTCTCCTGTAGTTACTGATTGGAGTATGACGCCTTTATATCTTTCCCCTAAAGTTATAACACTCAATATAATACATAACTTCCACTCGGATTCTGCCTGGTACACTCTTAAACTACACACAGTATTCTTAAAAAAAAAAGAAGAAAAAATTATAAATGTAAATAATTAAAACAACATTCCATTTCAATTCAATTCTATCATTAATATTAATATTCATTAAAGTCTTAACATTTTCACGTTACTTTTCAATTAAATATCATACTTCTATGGGAACAATTATATACTTTCCATAGTCAATTCCCTCCCCTTCACTTATATTTTATAAAACATTGACTAATCAAAATGTTCCCATTCCTTCCTAATTCAATTTTCTCATTTATTTTATTTCATTTACTTTATTCAGAAACATTTCACTAAATTACACTAACCATTCTATCCCTCATTCTAATCATATGTTGTTTCCAATTTTCTAAAGTTATTTCTATTACAAATATAACAACACAATCTCATGTACCTTTACAGAATCCCCCTTTCAGTTAGATTTTCACCCATTATCTCTAAATAAGTCCTGTTTCTTTATATCTTGCTCCGGACCTTTGTAACTTCTTTTCCTTTCCTCCTTCCCTCTCTTCTTCTCTCTCCCCTTTTTACCCCTTTGTCTCTCTACCTCTATTTCCCTCTTCTGTATTCCCCTTTTCTGTTGCTTTCCAGTATTATACTTATTTTTCGAATTATTTTTCTTTTCTTTGGTTGTTTTTTTAAGTCTTAAATTCTCTATCCTCTTTCCCCCCTTTCCTTTTTTTCCCCACATAGAGTTACTTAAAGATCTCTATTTCCCTCTTCTGTATTCCCCTTTTCTGTTGCTTTCCAGTATTATACTTATTTTTCGAATTATTTTTCTTTTCTTTGGTTGTTTTTTTAAGTCTTAAATTCTCCATCCTCTTTCCCCCCTTTCCTTTTTCTTCCCCACATAGAGTTACTAGAGCCATTAAAGATGGCTTCTTCTTTATCCCAGTCTTCTTGTTTTGCAGTCTTTTCTTGTTGTTTCTCATAGTTCCAAATCTCCATTTCTAAGAATTGAAAAATGAAGCCAAAAGAACCCTTCCCTTCTTGTGCATCTTCTTTGTACTTTTTAAGTTCCATTTTCAATTCATCCAAAAGTGATGTCATTGTAGAGATTTTTAAACAACCACCCAATTGATTTTAGTCATTCAAATATAATAACCAAAAATCCAAAAGTCACCAAGTAATCCAGATACACATAAGCTGTTTCTTTTTGCTCTTTCTTTTTCCCCCTACTTTCTCTTCCTGGGGTTACTATTTAGTTGCAAAGTTTCAGTTAAAATGTATCTTTTAGAAGTCTTATTGAAATTTTACTTTAGATTCTTTTAAAGTCCAGGCAGTCTCCTCCCTCTTCCAGATCCTGCCCTTATTCTTTTTCTCTCCCTTCCTGCTTATAGAAGAAAAAGTTTTTAATGTCCAGAAATCTTTATTGTCCCTTTGGCATTTAGTTATATTTTCATCTTAATTGCCTATTGATGCCAAAGCAGATTTTTCCAATTTCTTATTCTTAATTGTCAATATAAGGAAGGAGAGAGAAGAAAAAAAAAGCCAAACCTTCCCCTTTTCACTTTCTTTTGCTGCTTCTGACTCTTCTTTGGGAGCAATGTTATTTCTTGTAAAATTTAAATTCCAGGGTACCTTAGTTGTTGCTTTTTCAACTTAGCCTGGTCAGCCAAAACTTTCACTTCTTATCTTCCTCCTGCACATTCTTTTCCGGTTGAGTTCTTCTTTGACGTGGCCATTTCTGACCACCGCTCCTACCGCCTTCGGGAAAGGGAGTAATGGCCAGCTGAGGAGGAGAGATGCGGCTCTCCTCGACCCTGCTGGCGGTCTCCCCCCTCTTCACCACCTCTACGGGGTGGCTTAGTCCCGAAACCAGCCGGCTTGGGGCGCTCCAGCGGCGAGCCCAGGCAGAAACCGCGCACGATCGTGGATTCCTGTCTGTTGCCGAAGCCCTTCAAACCGGAAGTCCCTATGACAATATCTTTAATACCATGAAACATCAAACATTCAAAACATCTGGCTGATACTATGACAAACCACAAACACAGAATTATTATAGGCTTTGCATCAGCTGATGAGGATTTGACTTGGAAAAGTAGATAAAAGACTTGTTCTACTGCTACACAATTACATTTAATTTCTTTTGTTCATTTCTTCAAAACTGTAAAACAAGAAAACGACACAGTTGCAGCTGCAACTGTGTTGTTTTTCAGCTGTTTTAAATATAAGTGATTTTTAGTTTTTTAAAACAAATTTTATATAATTACTGTTTCCCAAAAATATGATCTACCCTGAAAGTAAGACCTAGCTTGATTTTTACACATGCACCCAATATAAGCCCTACCCCCAAAATAAGCCCCAATTAAGATCCCGGCCACTCCAAAGTACACAGGTAAAAAATAAGCTAGGGTGGGGATGGGGATGGTGGAGCTGCCCTACTACTTACCTTTGCACAGTTGTAGCCAAGGCTCGCACACCCTGACACCTGCCTTGCCAGCCCATTTCTTCTACAGCTGGCAAGGCTTGCAAGGCTTTCCTGAAGGCCTTTGTAGCTGATAACAAAGCTCCGGATTGATCCAGAGCTCTGTTATCGGCTTCAGAGGTCTTCGGGAAGGCCTTGCTGGCTGCAGAAGTTCCTGAAGGCCTCTTGATAGCGAAAAGGAGGCTGTGGCGACGCATGTAAGTAAGATTAGTCTGTGGATGACATCCCCCGAAAATAAGACCTGGTGCCTTTTTTGGGTGGAAAAAATAATGTAAGACAGGGTCTTATTTTTGGGGAAACATGGTATCTACTGTATCAGCAGTCTGTCTGTCTATCTTATCTATCCATCATCTAGCATCTATCAATTATCTATATCTCAAGGCAATTTGATGCCTTCTAGGCATATAAAATGTTTCGGAGCAGCCAAAGATACTTTTGTTACTGGACAGATACAAAGTGTGTGTAGGAAATGCATTCTCAGTCTTGTTTGCTAAACACTATTTTTCTTTGCAAAATCACCATGTAATTTAATTTTCAAAAATTGAATGAGTAAACCTTGATTTATATGTTAGAATCTCAAGCTGTTTTGAAATTATCAGATTCTTTTTTTCACACACTATTTGCCAACTGGGATATAACGTATCTTTACTGAGTCTTGTTTTAATCAGTAAAGTCTATTTTATTTATATAATTCGAAAATAGAAGCATACAGAGAGTTTGAATTGGTACAGCGAGCACCAGATGCTTCTTTTCCTATTTCCAGAGGTGTTTGATCCACAATATTCTTCTTTTAAATCAGTGCCCTTAAACTGTATCTGCAGAAGAATTCTCATCGTTGGAGACTACTGAGTAAGCAAAGAGTGGATGCAGGAGTGTTCAATAAAGACTTTCTGCTTGTATAGGAGCAAGTATAATCACAGGTAAATATTTAAGATTTGCTCCATATTATAAATCAGCATGGAGTTACATAAGTTCTTAATCTTTACAAAGCAACAGTAGCAAGGACTATTTTTTCATTCTACAGCTGTTTTGGATTGAGTCACTGTTACTTACCATGCTATATTATTATGTATAATAAAGTAATATATATGAGATGAGGTCTGCCTCCACCCTTCTGTTCTTCCAGAAGAGCATTAAAACCTGGCTCTGCCAGTTAGCCTGGGGTCCTGTTGGGAGTATTCAGTGTGGAGGTTGCTGGTGGTTTAAACTGAGAAGATGCTACCACCATATCAATCTTGCTTTTTTTCCTTCTTGTTTCTGTATTTAATTTTGTAAAATATTTTTCTGTTTATGCTTTTAATTGTAAACTTCCCAGAGGAACTGTTCAGAGATGGACAGCTCATAAATGTAATAAATGAATGTATCTCATTAAAATGGAATTGGTTTTGGTTTCCTTTTAAACAATGTTTTTCAGCTGCATTTTATGAAATGGCGGCGATGCTCACAAATGCTTCTTGCGGGTTTTCAATGAGAAGATCAGTTTTGAAAGAGGAATTTTCTGATAATGACTTTTCATTTCTGATTTGCAAAGCCCCAAGTAAAAAACTGTTATCAGCCAACCTGGCCTGGGTTGTGCACAATAAGGCCCATTGGGCCACAGTAGTATTGAGCCATAAACAAAGATTTGCAGGCATAGAAGCCTCTGTGGTGGGATTCATCTTTTTTTACTACCGGTTCTTTGGGTGTGGCTTGGTGGGTGTGGCAGGGGAAGGATACTGTAAAAACTCCAGAGGTGGTATTTGCCAGTTCTTCAACTACTCAAAATTTCCGCTACCTGTTCTCTAAAACTGGTCAGAACCTGCTGAATACCACCTCTGCTGCTGTGGCCTTCACACTGGGATTTCATAAGAGTTATGCTGAGGTTCCATAGCAAGTATGCCAGTGCAAGCAATGTGATAGATCAGGGATGTCAAACTCACATCATCACGGCAGTGTCACGTGATGCATCAGGACTTCCCCCCCTTCGCTAAACCGGGCATAGGCGTGGCCACGCATGACGCATCTGGTCCGCGGGCCGGGAATTTGACAGCCCTGTGATAGATACTGAGGTAGTTTATGGTATTCCTTCCTGATTTGCTGCCCCCTTCAGTCATTTCATTAATATAGTTTCTTGGTTAAATGATTTTTTGATGAGAAGTTAGGTAATTATTTTTTCCAATTTATATGGTAATGTGATGTTGTAGACTTCACAAAGGTGGAATTTTAACTGTTTTCTTCTATTAACATAGAAGATGCATTCATCTGTAAGGAAATAAATTTGTTTTCTCTATAGTGAGGCTAAAATGTGAAGGTTTAATTATAAATATATGTTTTTTCACATGAAGAGTTAACACTTTTTTTTCTTAAACCTGTCCTTTTTCCACCAGCATATTCCCATTCCAAATGCCTTAAATCAAGGTCTGTCATTAGCTGTCTCTTATTAGCTGATTCTTCCTCCACTTTCCGCTAGGTGGTCTTCCACCCTGGTTGCATGTCTCAAAAAGCTGCTACTGTACCTCAAGTTGGGAATTATTAATTTATTCCCAAATAGATCAAACACCCACCTGTTTGTCTATAAAATTGTCCAAAGATAGCCATTGAAAGCTGCTATTCTTTTCTTTTTGTTGATTTATAAGCAAGATTTTTGGTAGAAAATCTTTCGCCCAATAAAAATGATTAATTTGTTGTTATATTTGGTAGCAGCAATTTCACAAAGCTTATGTTATTACTACAGATATACTCTGTAACGTAGATATATGTAACGTAGATGTGCACTTAGATATACTTCATATACTTTGGGCTTCCAAATTAGCATTTTTTATGTTTGTTTTTATAATATCCTTTGGGTAAACAAGAAATCATTTTCATTTTAGAGAGACAAGAGGATCCAAAGCAAGAGATCACAACTTGTTCAAAAAGTCTTGCTTCTCTCTCTCTTTTTTTTTTTACCAGCAAAATGTTGTCTTTTGTTGCAAGCAGTTAAATGTTGCAAGCAGTTAAAATCTACAAAATATATAAAGATTACATTTAAAAAAAAGTTTCCTTATGTAAAGGACTGGTAGTTAACAAGTCAGTCCAACTTGCTAAAATTAAAGAAAATCTATTTTGTCACATACAGTATTTCATTCTTAACACTATCCTCAACACTAAATTGAAGATGAAGCCACAAGATCATTTCCCACAAGAAATTTTCCAGACTACTGAATTTACTTTTGTGGAAAGAAAAGTATAGAATTCACTATTTATTATCCATTCTTCCACTGCTGGGTCACTTTTTATTTTAGGATTATTGATTTTCAATAATTTTGCCCTATTTGGTTTTAAGTAGTGTTATAATTTGTCTATAGTATGTATGTTAACGAATATACAAATTGCTCTGGGACTCAAGAATGGATTTTAGAATGAATCTAAACCAATCTTCCATAAAGTGTCCCATTCTCTTTAGTTCTTTGCTGATTTATCGAATACATTTACTGCAGTTCGGTTTTATTTTTCACTAAAACAACTTTTCAGTGCTTCATGGAAAAACTCAAGGATAACATATTGACTGAAATATCCGCGATTAAGTTAGTGTTCCTTAACACTCCTATCTGTGTGAATGGAGGACCCACATGAAGGTTGTCATTTGGAAGGACACAAAATAGAAAGATGCACTAAAATATGAGTAGCACTAGCTGTCCATCAACACAAATATTTAGTGAGAAAGGACAAGACTTCAAAGACAGGCATTTTTCAAAGGAATTAACCATTCACTTCATCTACAGTATAAATTCCAGATTACATGTTGACATGTGATTTTTTTTTCTTGAAAAGATTTTTTTTGTAGGTTAGGACACATATTAACCAGGTATTTATGCAATCATTATTTGGTACAGATTTCAAGTATAGTTATTTGCAAAATCTAGAGAACTTTTCATTGGTCTTTTGTTTAAATAACCATTACATTAATTGCCTCTTGCATAACATTAGCATTTTCTCTGCATTTCTCTGTGTTTTTGCATGTTAAACTAAGGAGAGCTGTAAATTCAGGCTATTTTATGAGCAACCTATTTAGGTCTTTAATTGAAAAATAAGAAGCATCTTTTGTGGAAGTAAAAGAATTCACTTTTTATTCTGATTGTAAGTACTTCTCTTACACCTGGGTGGTCTAAAAAGGACTATAGTAGTTCTTTGGCAGGCTTCCTCTTTGTAATTGATTTCGTTCAGAAAGAAACCTTTATTGTTGCTACTTAGGCTGCTCACATTCCTCATGGCTTTGTGCTTTTATTTTCTTCTGCTTAACTGGTAAAAATGGATGCTGCTTTGAGTTCTGCTTTTTTGAATTCCTGGGTTGTTTTTGAAGAAGACTTCCTCTTTCCTTTCTGTATTTGTTATCTTAATGCATCTCTTAACCTAACCAGAATACTTTTCTTAACCTACTCTCTGCTTCAAGGTGGATTCTCATTGCTTATGGAACCAAGAGTTATTATTAAAAAACATTTGCAAACATATCACTCACCGCCCTAAAATAGAATCCTATTTCAACGCCTTCCCAGAAACCCTCCCCCAGCCAAACTGCAGCCTTCCCCAGCAGAAGTGGAGAAAGTGCAGCATGCCAAAGGATGCCTGCAAAAACATGCTGACTCAGTTGGGTGTATCCCAAGAAGCGCATTTAGAACTTCCCAGGGAGAAAAGACGCCTGGACATGTAAGGTTTAGAGTGGGCTAATGGAAAGCGTGGAAAGGATTCTCCCTTTGTTTCTCCACCAGTCCCAAACACCCTTCAGAAAAAACAATCACACCTATCTCAGGGCCCTTTCGGAAAGATTGCCAAGGCAATATTGTGAAGGGTCTGCTCTGAGAGAGCAACCTTGGACCTAGATCCTCCACAAAAAGATATTGTTTGAAACAAAATAAACCCACAGAATAATCTATTCAATGCATTGTAAATGTGTCGTTTCAAAGGTTGGCAGAGATGGAAAAGCGTAGCACTCTTAACACAAAAAAGCAGGCACTCTGTTTTGGATCTCTCAGATGGTTGAGGTCTTGACTTCGACTTCTCCTCTAGCCCTGACTGAATTGCTTGGCTGCCATCAATCATCCTGGCGTTTTCTCCTTCTCTTCCTTCCTCATCTTCTCACCATATTAATAATTGCAGGGTGACCAATCACAGATGTGATTTGAACTTTTAAAGTATTTTATTTTCCCTATGACATAAGGTTGTGTACTCCCAAGTAAGCATGCTCAGTGTCAAGACATAGACAACTCCCTTGAGAATAACATTCTGATTTGCATTCTGATTTACATGAATTTAAAACATGAGTATTTTCTTGTTAAGCACAGCATAGCAGTGTGAATGCAGAATATATTTTAGCTATGAATTTTTCATCAGGAATAAATTTTAGTTTTTCATTGGGAATAAATGTTAGCTATGAATTCTTCTGCTAAAAATATGTTCAAGTGGCATAATCTGAGGCATGCCAAAATGGACCTGGGGAGCCATTTGCCCTGGAATTTCTCTGCTTCACCTTTCTCTATAGTTCTTTTGGGGCATTCAAACTGGAGTCTATTGAGATTAGAAAGTTCATTCCAGAGACAAATGCTGGATTTTCTACTTTGAAACTGGATCCCCTCATCCTGAGTGTAGAGAGAAAATCCTTGAGGAGATAAGTCAGTATTCTGGCCTCCAACTGCAAGTTAGTGGATTCACTGTGAAAGTTTCTTGACAGCAAGATGGGTGACATATTCAATTTAACATATAAATAATATAAAAACAAGTGAGTGTTTTACGTGGTGAACTATCATTTTACTTGATGAACACTATCATTTTATTTCTGCTTAACTGGTCTCACTATAATGTTTACCGTTTGAGATCTTTTTATGTCTGTATGTGTTGAAAGTATGGCATTATAACATTAAAATATCATTGAAAAATATTATCAAAAATGGTTTTGTCTGTTTTTAAACTAGATCAATAAGGACTTCCATCAAATGGGAGATATGCTGGGTTATCCAGTGTCTTCAACCATCTTGATTATATAGGCTATGGATGATAAGAACTATAATCTGAACACATCTGTGGAGTCCTATATTAAGGAAGGGCAATCTAGATAGTAATGTAGCTAGAAAGGAAGACAAAGAGGTTCAAGAGTTTTTTTTTTATTCCCATGCTCTTAATTTTCCAAAAAAAAAAAATCACAAAAACATAACTTATAAAACAATATGTATACTGCATCCTCCACAACAGCATTATTGAAACATCCAGCGTAAGGGTTACCACAGGTGGGGATACACTGGGAAAGAAGTACCTTGTGCATTTTATATTATATTTCTTTGTCATCTACAGGTAATAAGTATCAACAGGAAGAAGCAACAAGTATGTCTGCGAAAAAAACTTCATATGTGTTTTGTATGCGTATTAATATTTAAAGATCATATTTATCATTTTTATATTTTTCAAAAATTTGCAACAAAAAAATCCTTTAAAGTATTATCTACACTTAACACATAACATCTTTTTAAAGATTTCTTGTTTGGGTTCCTTACTTGTATTGATTCATCTAAAACCAAAGCTGGAGAAAAACAAAGTAATTTAATCCCCCACCCCAAATTTATTTTACCCACCCATGAGGTCACTTCCTCTCCTTGATTTGAGATGCAGTATTTTTCTGGTGTTCCTTTTCTGTCTTTTTCTTTTTCTTTGCATTCTTAACATGCTCCCCTAAGATTCTCTACGAGAATCTTTTCCTTTTTAATTTTTAAATTAAAAACAAAAAAACTCCTTTAAATAAGGACGGACGATAATCTGATTATCAGGATAAGATTCTGAAAGGGAAGCGGGGGGGGGGGAAGGAACTCTATAGTTTTTTTTTTTTTAAGAGAGACTAGAGGGATTTTCGTACTGCAGGCTTGGTAGGAAATGAAGAGGTATGAAAAGGAACCTTTTCAGCCGCGAACTTGTAGTGATTCCCCCGAAGCTTCCAGCTTGAGAAACAAAATCCCGTCGAGAGTCACGCACTGGAGAACTGCCGCCTGTTCAACGGCGAAGCGCAAGGGAAAAGCGAAGATAAATAGAGCGCTGGGAGAAAGCGGGCTCGCCCCACTCGGAGGGCCCCGTCCTTCCGCTTGGCACCGGCGACCCCTCCCTGTCGAACGATCCCCTCCCCGCCCCGCCCGCAAGGAGCGAACCCGGAGCCACGCCCCTTTCCTCACCGAAGGGGCCGCTCGGAGCTCCTCGGCAACGTCCCTCTGCCCTCTCCCCTCCCGCAGACGAAACCCGCGCACACGCATCCACACGCACACAGCCGCCCGCCTCCACCGTTACCGTGTCTTCTGGTCGTATAAAGTGGACGATTGTTAAGGAAGAAAAGTCCTGTGCAAGTTCAAGTAAACACGCATACAAAACCCGCATCATCCAGAGGAGAAAAATTAAAAATATCATCATCAACGACAACAACAACAACAAAAAGCCATTGCAACTCATCCCTGTGTTTTAGGTCCGATCGGGTCCGTCCCTCTCTCGCTCGCTCGCTGTCTTCTCGCCAGGCACGGCTCGTCTGCCCAAGCTCGTCCGTCCTCCCCATTCCTCCTCCGGCGCGTTTTCCCTGCCCCTGAGCGCAGCCGCGGTCCCTTTTCAGGAGGCGGAGGCCGGTCAGCTGTTGTACTGGCAGGCGTTTAGAGTGGAGCCGGGGCTCTGCAGGCTGCCGTAGCCGAAGTTCGAGTGCTGCTTGGACTTCAGCCTCAGGCTGGCCAAGCTGGAGTTGCAAGTGTCCCTGTAGACGCTGTAAGGGGAGCCCGGCGGGCCGTAGGGGCAGGCGGGAGTCGACATGGCCGTGTTGAGGGACGAGCCGCTCAGGTTGTTGAGGCTGGAGTTAGCCACGCCGGGCACGGCCGAAGGGCCCATGGAGGAAGGCATGCTCATGGAGGGCAGCGTGCTGGGCGCCGAGAACATGGACTGGGCCGACGACAGCGGGCTCATGGAGTTGAAGAAGGTGAAGCTCTTGGAGGAGAGGGGCGCCGGCGCCAGGCTCTTGGCGTGCCAGTAGTTGGACGGGTAGCCCGGGTAGACGTCCTCGTAGGGCTGCATCAGGCCGCTGAACTGCGGCACGTAGCCGTTCTTGCAAAGGTCCATCTGCTGGTTGCGTTCCCGCTTCCGCCACTTCGCGCGACGGTTCTTGAACCAGACCTGAGGGGGAAGGCAAAAAAAAAAAGGGCCCCACCGGCTTAGAAACGGCCACTGGCAGGCACTGCGCTTGCGCGTCCGCTCGCGACAAAGACATTAACGGTGGGGGGTGGGGGAGAGAGAGACTGCCTGCCTAAAATTAGCACCTGTCTGCCTAAGGTAAAGGGGGGAGGGTCCACCCACGGTCCACCCTGCTGTCCCTTCAGGTGGAATTTAGCAAGCCTGGTGAGGGTTTCTCTAAGGTGGTCCCTTCCCCGGCCCATCAAACTAAAATGACAATCTATTAGATACAACCGGAGGACATCTACCGTAGGAAGTACTGGAACAGACACCTTGTCATTTCAACTCTGGGAAAGCCATGATACGATCTGTTTTTTTGGGAAGCTAAGCAAGGCTGGTCCTGGTTAGTTCTTGAAAATGAGACTACCCAGGTATTTCAAGACTACTGCTTGGGCTAGACTGGAAAGTTGGAAAAACTTCCTAGAAGAAGGCAAAAGGCAAATAACTTTGGTGCAATAATGTTGGTAAGGAAACTATCAGATTCACCGATGGAGTGGAAGTGAGGGAGATTTCACCTTTCCCTATAGGGGCGCAGGATAAAAATGGTGATTTACTGGGAAATCATCTGCTGTGTTTGTTGGACATTCTGTTGCGTGGCTGTTTTTCTACCCACCTGCCCCAATTTGCAGTGTTGAAATGAATAAAGCTTTGGGCGACCAGGGGTGCATCTTCAAGAACCGAGAGCTCCCTTCAAGCTCAACACATAGAGCGGAGTAATGAACTGGGAATTTCGTGATACAGTGAAGGGTTCCAAGAAAAACAGGGAGCTTGAAATTTGCCTAGGCATTATGGCAAACTGAGAGCAATCTCCCAATTATGAATTAATAGAACTGATTTAAAGATGCCAAACAGAACTGGGGTCCCCATCATGGCACTGTGGGCTCCAAAGAGCCCACACAGCCTATGGCACAGCAACACTTCCTCTTTAGTTTTAATTACTGTTATTTTAATCTAAAAGAAAGAGAAGAAGAGGATGACTAGCTTTAAGGTGGTTAGAGTCTGTTACAGTAGCAAAGAGTGTACAGTTGGAAGAGCTGAAGGACCAAATTGGGGATAGATCTATGGAGAATATCTATATGGTCACTAAAGATCAATCATCACATTGACTGCTGACATTTTGCAAAGTAAATTGCCCATCTCCAGTATGCCTTATTTTCTAAGAATGCTTCTGCTATCTGTATACAAAATAAAAATACTCAGCAGCTGCAGCCAATTTGGAAATGCTGCTCAAGAAAAAGACAATCTTTTGTAGGAGTCTTTGGGGAAGAGTAAACAAAGACATAGCATTGTTTGTCCCCAGTTCTCAAGATTCCAAGGCTGCCCACTAGCCCAGGGGCTAGCGATTCCCAATCTACAAACTGATCGGCATGATTCAGAGCTGTTTCCATTGGCTAGTTAAAGAATCCCCTGCTGGATCTTTTCTGAAAACTTAATACGGTACAATAATTTGGAAGGGAAGGGAACCTAATAGAAAAGTTGTCCAGCATTACTTTTCTTGCTGAAAGAAGAGGTGCCAAACTAAACTGCATATCTGTTGAATAGCCATTCTTTCTCCTGGACCATACACACAGTCGTGCAATGTAGCTACGTAATCTTATTCTGGGCATCTTTGTTCTCATGAGCTAAGTCAAGACCTGGGACTGAAAATACATTCTGGGGTTCAGCCACTTGAGATTCAAATTAAGTTTGGTGTGTAAAGCTAACCTGGGTAACTTCTATTGATATGCTATATTGGTGGACTGCTGTAAACAGGGGTAAGTTTGTTACATTGATTGATTTTGTTTTGTGTTGCAGCATTCTTTGCCTGTGTCTAGATTTCTACTATCTCTTCAGCCAACTTCCCCTCTGATGCTTTCTCTGAAAATGTCCTCTGGCAACAAGGAATGGTTAAGAAGGTTTCTCAACATCTCTAATCAGTTTACATATTACTGTATATCTTAAAGTCCAGATTTTATTCTTTCTGGAGCAATTATTATTATTAGTACTACGGCTACTATTATTATTGTTGTTATTGAATAATTCAAGGTGGAAAGATATCCAAAATATCCTCCTTTTATTCCCCCAGAACAACAACCTTATGAAATGGGTGGGGCTGAGATAGCTATAAGCAAAACTCTGGTTGCAATCAAATCAAAACTATCAAAGTATAATAAAAATGCATTAACTTATTCATTACTCAATACATTAAACACGCATATTAATTAATATTTCAATCTGCTTTTGGGAAGTCAATAGGAAAAATGTACCGATATTCCTACTTCTTTTCAGCCTCATCCTATGCAACATTCTGGAATTTCTTTATTGTAAGCTATGAGAAACCTGTACTTTTGCTCTAGTAAGAAAGGCTGCTAATCATTCTAATTGTCCATTTGGGGTATTTGCCGATATCACAACTTGTACATGCCTGAAAACCAAGGGATATATTTTAATGTTGATATTAATAAGAATTAATACTTTGAAGAGGATAGTCTTTAAAGTGGGTGCCCTCCAAATGTTCCCTTTTCCAACTTGTCAGTCCTAGCCATTGCTTAATCCGATGTGTGCCATGAAATAAATTCTCACCTTAAAAAAAAAGCCCCTGTCCTTAAATAGGCTGTCTTGGAAAAAACACCAATGTTTTCAATAGTTGCCCTTTATATCCAAAGCAGATAAAGATTGTCCCAGACAGCATTTAGTCAGAGGGATAGCTGGCATTTCTCTCTGGAGATGGCCTTTTCATTTTGCGATTGGAGCCTTACAGACTGCTGCCTTGACTTGGCATCTCCTTTGTTTCCTGTTCAAGATCTCTGGATTTCATTTACTTGTTTCCCTTCCATTAACCACTTTCTGGCCAAACCTCTTGCCCAAACTGCTGTTCTCAGACTGATCCTGGTGGCTTTATCCAACTTAAAAAAACAAATAAACAAAAATTCCTTATTTCTGGAAATTAGAAACGGATGAGGCAAGTATCCTAAAGGTAGACACAGCCAACCAGTCCTATGCATCTTTTGCCTTTCACCAAAAGTGGCATCTGCTTTTACAACTGAATGTTCAGTATTTATAGTTCTGCTGCCAGAAAAGGGAATCAGTTTAGATGCCCTGGGGAGGTCTAACAGAGGAGAGAAGCTGGTGCAATCTTTGAGAAAATAATCTTTTAGGAAAGGCTTTCAATTTGTTTTCATGAAAAACCCAGGGATTCAAAAACACCGGAAAAATATCTCATTCGTAACCTGAGGCAGGACGCAGTTGCAATTGCACTGGGTCCACTTCTAAGAGCAGTAGGCCTTAGCCACGTGATTCCTGGAGGAAATATGGCTAGTGGAACTGCCTGCATTACTGGTAGGTTAGGATTTTGATAGGAGTTGGCTGCCAACTCCTATCAAGCAGATGCAAAAAGCTATTGTTGAGAGCAAAACTGGGCTCTCAGCTAACCTGAGAATCTAACCACTTTGTGGGAATACCTTTTTTCCTAAAGGTGGCTCTGTAGTTCTGGTGGGACTACAGTGCAACTCCCCCCCCCCCATTGAATCATGTCTGATTCTCAGAAATCACCTGGAGAAGCCCCTGCAGTTTCCTTGACAAAGTTTTTGAGATGTAGTTTGCCCTTGCCTCCTTCCTAGGGCTGAGAGAAAGGGACTGGCCCATAGTCACCCAGTTGGCTTTCTGCCAAAGGCAGGACTAGAATTCATGGTCATCCAGTCTCTGGTCTGATGCCTTAACCACAACACCAAATTGGCTCTCAAAAACAAAGCAAGGGGTAATTTAATTGGCTATGTAATTCCTAAGTCCAACTATGGAATTCCTGAGCCCAACTCACAGGATTGTAGATGCCTATTTTGTCCCCTGTTTTAGAAAGTTCTTTGCAGATCAAATGTGTTTGCCAGTTTGGAGAATGGTTTAACCAAATGAAAACAAAAATGCAAGTTTCAACAAGAAAGAGCAAGAGAAGGAGTTGGGGAGGAAGAATTAGCTGCAACTCCTAGAGGAAAAAAACGTGGAAAAAGCCGAAAAGCAGCTTGAAATTCACTTCTCAGAGAGTACTTCCAGACAGGGATTTCCTGAAACCGAGGCTAAATATTTTAATGCTGCCTCTAGATATTTTCAAACAAAGTCCTCTTAGCATATTTGGCCAAATTAAAGTTTTAGAAAAATACAACTACAGAGGAGTTTGAGCTAAGATTTGGAAGGAAATGGAGTAATCTATTGATTTCCCCCTATTTTATAAGCAGTGGGGGGAGGGTCTGAAGGAGGGAATGTGGACTATTGGATTGAACCTCTTGGTGGAGGAATCTAAATTAAAGCATCAGATGGCTGCTTACCCTCTGCTTGACATCCTACTTTAATTTGGAAGCAATCCTTCCCTACTGAAGCCAAGTCTGGCCTCCACATTAACTTATTAGGGTCAATAACTTTGTATGAAGTGCTCCTTCCTTACAGGGCAAACTCATTAATTCTCATGGCACTTCAGTGAAAAAACAAAACACAACCCTGTTGATCACAGCAGGATTTTAACCTTGTAGCAATTAATTAGATCATATGCGGAATAATTTGAGGATGGACAGAATGGGACAAATGACATCAATTGCACTTTATTATACAAACTTTGGCTGAATTGTGCCGAAATTAACAAAAAAATGTGCATTGCTGCAAACTTTGGGGAAGTGTATCTCTATAGATGTACTCCAGGTGAGGATTTCTCACTGATGTTGAGGGGCAAATGTGATTAGAAGTATGTTTTTAATTTTTTTTATTACTTTCACTGTAAAATGCCACTTCTTTCAGCATACTAAGTCTCCCACCCTCCAGTCTTTTATCACAAAAGCACTTTGCCATGCAATTTTCAAAATGCTTCATTAAGGGGCAGCCTCAAGGCTATGTTAAAAGAGGAATTCCCCCCCCCCCCAGTGTAGAGTGTAAGCTTTGAAATGATTGGATGGTTTACTATTTTTCCTTTAAGGCAGCATAACTAATCAGCTGAAATACAATGCTAAGCTTAGCATTTCAGATTTCTCTGCTGACTTCAAGGTACAGAAACAGTGCAGTAAAGAAAATACATAGAAGTATGGAAGAACTGCTTTGATATGACTTTTGCCCTTAAAATTTCAGGAAAGTCTTGGGCAGACTCATTAAGTCCAGGGGTGGGTTTCTACTGGTTCTGTCCGGCTCTGTAGAACCGGTAGCTCTGAAGAGCAGCAGACATAGAACCGGTTCTATGTCTGCTGCTGTTTTGGCCCACCCACCTGCCCGGGCTCTTATCTGACCTTTATTTCCTGCTTTTTCAACCTCAGCTGCTTTGTGCGGCACAGCTGCGGTTGAAAAAGCAGGAAATAAGTGCTTTTTCAAATGCTGTGCCCCTGCGTGCAGCGCTGCTCAGCTGTCCAGGCAGCAAGCTGACATGCGCACGAGCGCAAAATGTAAATAACCAAACCAGTAGTTACACCGGTCGGATCCCACCCCTGGTTAAGTCCCATCCAATTTCCACTCAGTAAGCAGCTGCAGGATTGAAAGCTAAGACTGTCTTTTTCTACAGGAGAAAAACTGGTGGATCTTAATTTGAAAGGCACAGGAATAGGCTACAACAGGGGTCTCCAACCTTGGCAACTTTAAGACTTGTGGACTTTAACTCCCAGAGTTCCTCAACCAGAGTTCCTCAGCTTTGCTAGCTGAAGAACTCTGGGAGTTGAAGTCCACAAGTCTTAAAGTTGCCAAGGTTGGAGACCCCTGGGCTACAAGGTTCTAATTTGCAGATGATAATAATGAGGAACCTCTTGATTTTCTTGCAGACTGATGCCTAAAGCTACTTAAGTCTCTGCTTTTCTGCTAGCGTTTTGTTGGGGGGTGGGGGGTTGTTGGTGAGGCCTTCTTGGCAAAGTAAGTTTCTGTAGATCCCATTAGGGGGTGGAATGTGAGGCTCATATATTTTAAATAGATGTCAACAATCTATGTGGAAAAGCTCTGATTTCCTTTCAAATCTAATAAGAAGATCTATTTTTTAAAAAAAGCTAAAATAACACAACTTCAGTATATCTTTTTCCCTGTGGGCCCCAATAAATTATAGGAATCCTCAATAACTTATTTCTGGAATATTGTCATATCTTTAGGGTGATCTCCATTTAGAACCTATTAAATCAAGAACTACTGCATTCATCAAGCCAATAGGAATTAAATACACCCACACCTTCAGAAGTTGTAGGATTCATTTGCCCTCCTGAAAGCATAAAGCAAACTGAAGTTGAGGGAAGGAGACCCAAAACCAATAAACCAGGAATCCAGCATACAAAACAAGCAAAGAGAATGACTAATAAAATGCCAGTCCTGTTTGTCTTACAGGTTATTTCTGACACTGGATCCCCTGAAACAAACTTCAGCAATTCCTGCCATTGAAGGCAGGAAATCCCTGACAATCAGCTCAAGCAGCCACGTCTATCTAGAAAACACTTAGCTGATTTTGGAATCTCAAAATAATCCCACCCCCTGATGAATTTAATCTTTCTCTTGTCCATGATTTGGAGGCTCCATTGATTTTAACAAAACCTATTACCCAGCAATTGTTCATATGCAAGTATACATCACTGCATTGCATTGTAGTGATGTATCTTCGTCTACACTCAGCTTGGCATGAATTGAGGGGCACAAAAATTCATATATATATAAACTGGCTGTCAGTATCAAAATGATCAGTGTATCCTTGTTAAGAAGTAGCTAAATATTCCAAATACCTGTCTTTCCTCCTCCCCCTTAATATTATTTTAATTTAGTTACTCTTTCTTGGTTATTTTTAAATAATTGGTGCAATTATTCTTATACTTGTACAGATAAATTAATATAGCTCTCTGAAAGCAACACCTAAAACCTTTCAGTTCACTATGATTTACTTCCATTATTGGGCACAATTCTGCCCAAATTTTGGGTTTTATGTCCATCTCAGAGTAAACTCTGGTTTGCTTTATCATGGTTTATTGTATTATTCACAGTTGGATGCATCTGCACAATGGCAATACACAAATCAGAATGATTAGAAGTGCACAAAACATTACATTTCAAAGAAATAGAGTTTAGCTGAGCATGTTGCAGAATCCTGCTTATACGTATGTGACAGCTTTCCCTTGATTGTAATGGAGTTTGTCTGTTCCTACCTCTACTATGTACCCTTTTAAAGGCACACTGACTGCTATTCTGTGTACTCTGTAGGATAAAAGTCTCATAAAACACGACAGTACTCAGTGTTACCATGAATAATATAGCAACTTAACCTGCTGACTAATTTTTTTTCATTCCAGAACTAGGTACAATTCTTTGAAATTAAGCCCTAGTTACCTCACAGGACATCTGCTAATGTGCTTATGACTGGCTGTATACCTGCCCAGTATATTTGTGTGTGTGTGTGTGTGTGTGTGTGTGTGTGTGTGAGAGAGAGAGAGAGAGAGAGAGAGAGAGAGAGATTATGCCTGTCAAATCAATCCCAATATTGCATTTGTTTTATAGCTACACTATTGGCCTTGTCCAGGGTTAAAGCCAACACCTGCTATTATAGTTCCATTGAAGGCCCTTGAGTCATGATGGGAATTTTGGAGGATTTCATGTAACCTGGCCCATTTACCTGGCTATTAGTATCAAAATGATCAGTGTATCCCTAATCTTTTGCACTTCTCCCAAAATTTCCCATTTATAGTCAGAACCAATAGAAATCTATAGAAGGCTATAGAAACCAGGGGAGAAACACATCCGTATTCCCAAAGCTTCCTTATCAGTTTCCAGAAGTAGGAAGTGAGACAAAAACAATTTCCTCCTTCACCTGACTTTTTTTTTTTGGGGGAATCTGGTGTTTTTATACATTTCCCCTTCCTGTGAAAAAGAGCGCACTCACAAAGCCCATCCACCAGGAGCGTTGCATCCTCTTTCCCTCCACCGTGAAGATGAACCAGAATTGCTGTTATTAAATGGCTGCATTTATAATCAACCCAGAGGAAACAATAAATCTTGGGCGACCTTTGTCTATTTTGGGCAAATCATGCTTTTCCCAAATAAATAAATGAATAAATAAGCAAAAAGGCTTGTGACTCTGTTAGCGTTTTTTCTTAGCAAGGCCATTCCTTCAAGATAGAGGGAAGGCAGGAGAGACTGCATTTCAAGCCATTTGAAAAAGCATCTTTTCCCATCAGGAATTGCGATAAAGATTCACCTCCTGGATGAAATCTCAGCCCGATTTGGATGCTCTGTTCAGTTCTGCCGAAGGTCCACTTCGAAGAGAGCAAAACCTCATTCAGGGCTGACCCTCCACGGAACTGCGCAGCCGAGATTTAGGAGCACGTGTTGGGCGTCCCTTCCTTTGACGGATTTTTGGGAGTCTCGTTTAATAAGCGTCCAAAGGGTTGGACACAAAAAATAATAAAGTGTCCAACAACTAATCAAGAAATAATCTTATTTAGAAGGGACACCAAGTGAAATCAAGGAGATTTAGCTGTGCGGACAGACAGCTCCGTTTACTGATTTTAGCAGCTAGCCTTTCAGCAAAGTTTAAACATGGGTTTAATCCTCTCTCTCTCTCTCTGTGTGTGTGTGTGTGTGTGTGTGTGTGTGTGAGTGTTTAAAGTAGCTCCCAGATTCGCAGCCTTTTCTGTATATATTTATGTACTGAAAAGCAATGAAGAGGCACAGGTAATCCTTGAGCTTACTTCAAAGTAAGTGGCTTTGGAGATTCTGGTTCCTAAGCAAACCTCCATGGGATGAGATTCTTCGAATAAAATGTGGGGAGATGGCCGCATTTATACAGCAATTCAATAAACTCTTGATTGCACCCTAATCGAGGCATGGTAATATTGGAACCCTATGCAGGTTGCCAAACGGGGGGGGAGGAGGGGGGAAACCTTCGCTCGATCCAAGAGGATTTACGCCTTACTTTTGCTCACGTAATTGTTGGTTTTGTTTCTTCTGTGGGCTTTTCCCGAACTGAAGGCGTTCGAGAGCCGGGTTTTGCAAAGGGAGGGAGAAGTTACACGGCCTGTGCTTTCCCTGATCAGGCCTCCATCGGGCCTGGCGTCCCTCCGGCCCCCTTTAAACACAGCGCAGCGGTTCTTAGCCCCGTTGCTGCAACGGAGAGGGCTGCAGAAGACGACTTTGTCTTCTGTTCTCATGCAAAGATCGGTTCCGCGGGCCGCCTCCGCGCCCGCATCCCTCTCGCGCGGCGATCTTTGCCCTTCCCAATCCGAACCAGGAGGGAGACGCCTGCAAGTAACCCTTGGAGCTCTTTGGATTCCTGTCTCCGAGACACTTATTCAGGGGTTGCTCAGTGGAACGGGATGGGCTCACTTCCAGGCAAAGCCCGCTCAACCCGGGAAAGGCACTAAGACGGAATAAGCTCTAAGGAGTGACCTTTGCGTAGTCTGCATACAGTGGGGCAAGGAGGAGGGGGAGAGGAGAGGAAAGCTTTGGAGAGCGATCGCGGAGGTGGCTCACCCTGACTCTGGGCTCCGTGAGGTTGGTCCACACCGCGATCTCCTCCCGCATGCTCATGTCCGGGTAGCGGTTCCTTTGGAAAGTGGCCTCCAGTTCCTGCAGTTGCTGGCTGGTAAAGTGAGTCCTTTGGCGCCTCTGCTTCTTCTTCTTCGCCGGGTCGTCCGCGCTCCCCTCCTCGTTTTTCTGCACGCCGCTTGGCTCCTTTTCTAGAAAGTAAGTGGGCCGAGGAGATCGAGACCACAATAAGGATCGGTTGGGGTGCGATTAATAGTATTATTACGAAGAAAAATTAAAGGTCTTCCGCTAGGCCCTTTTAATGCAAGACGGCGCAAGTAACCGGGCCTCTGCCAACAAGTTGACTAATATGAAAGTCTGTAACCCGAATCTCCCGTAAATTATACCCCATTTCGCAATAGCAGCGAGAAGGTTTGGATTGGAACCAGCTCCCCTGTTTCAAAAAGTTTGGAGAACGGAAGGGTTTGTCACTACAGAAACAAGGGCCAGAGATGACCTTTCTGCATAGAAAACTCAGAAAGCTAGAAAGTAAGCGATGAAATAGAGAGAAAAAATACTTTTTAAAAATTATGCTTTTACGCGTAATAGAAAAATTCGGATGACTTAAAGTTTCATTTACAAATCAGAATCTTTGTTCTCTCAAAAAGGAAGAAATTCACTGCTCATTTTGATCGTCTTGAGGCATTTTTTCTATTTTGCTGAGGACTTACAAGGGTATACTACTTAGACTAGAGAACAACCTTTTCCCCATCTTAAACTGAAGGAACGGGGAAGAAAGGACAGGAGCAGCTATACCTTGGGAATTTGGAATTTCTACCTTCATGATGAGTTTTCAAGGATCCCTTTTAATATTTAATTAAAATGTATAATATTAAGAAAATGTTTTTGTTTAAACTATTGAGATAAGGATATTTTGCAAATTTGGATTTATCTCTGTTCAAAAATACAAAAATTGCATTTGTACGCAACGTTCTCCAGAAAGCATAAAATGTGTTTGTAGACTAATGGCTAAAGTTTGTACAAGTTTGAAGTGACAGGTCAATTGGCATGACCTTTCCTTCGATCTAACCATTCATGTAAATGGGAGTGGGAAGACATCAGGGCTCACTCAAGCCCCAAGTTTTATAGGCTTCAGTGCATTAAATGTGAGGGCGCTCCTATTTTTAAAATGCATGGCAGTGTCCAGATACAAACAATTCACATTAATTCCCAGGTTAAATTGGCAGAAGGTTTCTCCCACTATGCTTTGGAGGGGATGAGATATAGTTAGGAATATCGATGCAACTTATTATTTGTGGAACTGAAGTGAATGTTTAGAGAGCATAAGGGTATTATTCTGAGATATTTTTCTGACAGTCAGTTTGATATAGCAGCTAAGGCATAATATACCTGCAAACCAGAAAACTCTTGAGTTCTAGTCTTGCCTTGGGCATGAAGCCAGCCGGGTGACCTTGGGTCAGTTAATCCCTCTCAGTCCTAGGAAAGAGGCCATGGAAAACTACTTTCCAAATCTTGCCAAGAAACTTCAGGGACCTACCCAGCCAGCCATCAGGAGTCAACACAAAAAAGGATAATTCTACCATCTAAGGCCTAGATCCATACCTACTGAAAAAAGTGTAGCTGAATTCAGTGGAACCCACCACTTTTGAAAAGATTTGATATTCAGTTGAACACCTCGACAATTCAGCTAAATGTCTCTTAATGCTAATACAATTCAGCTAAATGTCTTTCAATGCTAATACTTTTATAACTAAATTATAATCAAACTGGCCAATTTGCAGCCTATAAATTCTAGCAAGTCTAATGGGACCTGGAAAAGAATGCTTCCCAAGTTGAATTAAGGCAGAGTCTTTTTGGTCCAAGTATTTATAATTGAATTGCTTGTGCAATAGTTACTGAAGTAGTTCAGGTTGCACCGTGGTGGAGAAGCAACATTCATCTTCACATGATTCTAAATCAGTTTGTAAACTGATATTATGTAAGTATTTCAAAAGAATTTTGGAACATATTATGCGTGTCCATTTGCAGTTTGAATACATTATAATTAAAACTACGCAGAAGATTCTGCAGTTGACCTGGCTAATAATCCACATTGTTTGCTTTCTTTAATAGCCTGCTTAAAATAAATGGCATGACTCAAATTGAAGTGTGTAGTAAAGGAGTTGTGGGTCTCCAGCCATGTCTTTCTAGAAAGTGAGAGGGTTTTTTTTTTTAGAGAATATTATTTTTCTTCCTCCCTCTACAGACATTTAAGAAAGTCACCTTATCACATGCATCTACTATATTTATATGCTTAAACAGACCTACACCCTCCCACATTAATATTTATACATCCTTTTTATATTGAAAAGTCAAACTGCAGACATGATCCATCCCAAAATAAGCCCTTTATGTTCCCCTGATTTCAGCAGATTACAAAAAGTGCTTTGCCTTTCTAATTGAAAAGAGCAAAGAGCTCAATGGCTTAATTTCGGCAAGATCAGATGCCACATAAAAATGCAGAAATTACTCATGCCTCTTGAAAGAAAGAAAAGTGGTCACGGAGCACGTGCAGGCACCGGCAAGATTAAATTCACATTGATTCTTGTACAACAAGCTGCTGTTTGGGGGAAGAAAAAACAAACCCCATCCCATAAAGTATTAGGCAACTCCATGGTATAAATCAACTTGGGAGGCTATTCTGTATACTGAAAACCTAAATACATTCTCTCCTCCTTTTGAAGGCCTGGATTTTGATATTCTTCCCAGAAGACTGATCAGAGAGATGGGTTGGTGCCCAGGCGGTAGCCCCTAAAGGACAACTAGTTCTGGAGAAGCGGCTTTCTTTCAACTCAGACAGGAGGGTAGGGAAGCAGTTCACAGAGCCCACAAGGCCTTGGTGCTGCTGCTGCCTAAGGAAACTGTAGTCCTCTTCCAGCTTCTTCTCTCTATCCACCAGGGCCGGGTACAACACTCACTTTTTTCCTAGCAAGGCCACAGAAAAGAGGGCTCAGCTTGGGACCGGTTTGGTGGCATTGGCTTTTCTTAAGGCTGGACCTTGGGGAAAATGTGAGGGAGACAGAGGGCAGGGCCCCCAAGGACCTTATGTCCCCATCAGTCCTCAAGAGGGGGTGAATTTTAACTCTCTTCTGCCAAGGGAGTCTCTCCCCCCCCCCCCCGCTCCCCCAAAAAGCTGCCTTCTCCCTTGGGCCTCGACACAGCTCACTCCCACCAGCTTGGACTTGGCGTTGCACTGTTTTCCAGAAGGTAAGAAGTGAAAACTAAGCTCCGGTGGTGGGCCTAAACAGGGAAGGTGCTGCTTGCTCGAAGCCTTTTCACCATTAGGAACCACAGCTTGGCACAACCATAAGGACCCTCAGCTGCAGTGGTCCTCCTGCCATTTGCAAACCACTCCCCGAACAGCTGGGTGTGTTTTTTAAAAAAGAAATTGTGGTGTGACTTGGCGAGGAGGCGCTGCGCTTTTTGGCTGGGTCGCTCCTACCAGGTGAACAAGCCTAAAATTTATTTCAGAGGAAATCTAGAGGCAAAGGTGTTGTTTTTCTGAGCAATTGCCCCATTATCGTTCAAATTCCCAGGCTCCTGTTTAATTTGACCCTTTCTATTAAATATTACCGGTGGTTCCCTATTTAATTTTTCCTATTGGAATGCATTGTGTATCTTGGAACTGGCTCGCTTGGCTCTTTCCTCTCTTTGCTTGGTGGAAATTGTTTCTCCAACTGATGCAACTGAATATGTAAACATTAAGAGGGGCTGGTCTCAGGGTAGCACAAGCCTAAATTCAGCAATAAATAGTGGGAGTGACTTGAAGGGTTGCCTCTTAAACTTATTTCAGTTTCGGGGAAACTCGGCCAGTTTTATTGAGATCAGCTGTCACATTAAAATACAGAGATGATTTGGAGTTTGAGAATTGGATTCTACTCTTGTAGAAGAATTAGATTCTCTTCCTAATTTGAAAGTTAAATCCTTTCCCAAAGAAATATCTACTAATTTCCCCGAACACCTTTCTCCACTCGAGATGCCTTCACTAAAGCACGACTGTCAAAGTGCACACCAATCCGGCACAATGCTCTTAGGTGTTATAGGTTGCCGTCCACAACACAGTTCCTGGGAAAGGAGAAGTGTGAAGGATTCACTCTGGGGTTACAGTCTGTCATCGAGGCGTTGCTTTTACTCATTTTTAGGGAGTTAACTTTCCCAAGATTTGAGCCGAGGAGGAGCACTGCGGTAACTTTCTCAAGCAAGGAGCGTGGCTGGGCACTTACATTTGGGGGGGGGGGGGAATGACATTTTGCAACCCCCCTTCCCTTGCCCTGAAATAGAAGAGAACCACTTCTTCGTAGCAAAAGACCTTTTCGGAAGAGTTGGACGGCATACATAACTAGCGTTGTGGAGTAGGCAATTGACTCACGTTCACCTGCAAATAAGGCTGACGGAGGGAAGCTGCCGCCGGTGTCCTTTCACACAACTCTCTCCTAAACATGCCTCTCCCTCTACGAAGACATCTCGGATTGAAAGCAACGCCGGGCGGAATAAGATGTCTGCGCATTCCCTGGCCAGGGCCTGAAGCTTTCCTCCCTTTCTCCTCCACCTTTTTCTTCTTCTCCTCCTCCTTCTTCTCCTTCTTCTTCTTTTTTCTTCCCCGCCTGAGTTTTGATGGGTGCCCTCCCCTGGCCCTCCAGAGAGATCCTTTTACACGTCTACGCTATCCAGACTGGACAAAAAAACAAAAAAAAAACCCAAACAGGACTTGCTGTGAGTTTGAAAACCCGGAGCCCGAATGGAAGGGCTCGCAAAATAAATAAACAAATAAACAATTTTTTTAAAAAAATCGAGAGCTGCGTATTTTGGAGAAGAAGAAGAAAACAAAAAATAAAATAAAATAAAAGTGCCAGTTAGCCTGGGAAACTTGAGCGCAAACTCCGCCACAACCGAGAGGGCGCGATGAATCTCGCCGCCCCTCGTTCCCATGGCGAAACCAAGGGGTTCCGGGGGCGCTTCTGCTTTGAGTGGGGACCCTCTCGCCTGATCGCGCCCTGCTCGCTAGGGATGGAGGAGGAGGGCAGGAGTCTTGCTCTGCTTACTTCCTGTAAACCGCGGCCGCCCAACGCCCCAAACGGTGGCTTTACCTGGGACTTCGGTGTCCGAAGATTCGCTGGCCGAATTCTCGATGGGTTCTCTGCCTTCGGAAGCTCTCTGCAAATGGAAGCTGGAAGCCATGTCGTGGGACGCCTGCGGGGTTCTCAGGTTGTCGGGAAGCCTTTCCAAATTCATCCCACCTTTAAAGGAATCCATAAGCAAGAGGGAGGCTGAGGCGGAGCCTGCGTGCTCTCGGCTTTATGTTCATACAAACTGAGAAAGGAGAAACCGCTGAACTAGAGAGAATGGCAGCGAGAGGCTGCCGCGGAGGGGGTCCACCGAAGTCCGCTTTATTGATATTATTTACTTTTAAATCCACTAAGATTCGGCTTGGCTGACTGTAGGGACAGGCGCGGCCGAGCTTCAGACAGGTCCGACTTCCCGGGGAATGGGGGTGGGAGGGGTGGGGTGGGGGGCAAGGAAACCAGGCGAGTCGCTTGGGGTGGCCAAGATTCAAATGACCTGCCCTGGAAGGAACGCCTGAAAGTTGAAGCAAGACTCCGCCCCTTCTTTCCTCCTTTCCTCCCTCCCTCCTCCTCCCTCCTTCCTTCCTTCCTTCCTTCCCTCCCCGCCCCCACCTCCACCCCGCCTAGGAAAGTTCAACCCCCCTCCCCCCCCGTCCTCCTGGTTACTAGATCTCGTCCACCGAGCTCTTTCCTTCGCCTGCTTGGAGCCTCCTGCGAGCTCTCGGCCCTAGCGAGCGAGAGCTTCCGAGGGTGGGCTTCTCGCATTGGTTAAAGAGACCGCGCCCGCTCCGCGTCGGCTTCTCCTTTCCTTGCAGCTCGGTTCCCCCTTCCCCTCCACTCCCCACCCCCCTAAAAAGCCGAGTTTCAGGAACGAGGCTGTTCCCCCCAAAGCCAGTTTGCTCCCCCTCTCTTTGCTTCTCTCCCCCTCCCCCCCCCGGCTCCAGACAGTGTGCGTCATTCCAAGGTCCGCTTCAGGCAAGGGGGCTTCTGTCATTGAAATCACCAGAATGGGGGAGTTGGGGAGGGGGGGAAGGAGATCGCTTACTCGAGAAGAGTTTCTATGGAAATCCGTCTTACTGAACGATCGTTCACTCGGCCTATTCCTCCCGGCAAATTTTAGCCAGAAAAGCAATTTGTATCCATCTACGTCCTATATAAGAAAAGCTTCCCCAGCGGTTGTTGTGATAGTTCCCCAGGCTCAGGATGGATGTCAATGATGGGATTGATTGGGCTTCATTGCAGTGAATATGTGCAAGGTCGGCCTTCTATTCATTCCACTGTTCAGCTACGTGACTCATGTAGAGTGCAACCCTAAATGCATTTACTAAAAGACCACAGGACATGTTTCCGAAGAAGCAAGCAAAAATTCAACTCTTTCGGTGATTGCACGTGTCCTCAGATTTCGAATAAGTCAGCCAACTCCTTCCATATTTACTCACAAGTATTTTTTCCTTCTGGTTTACTTCGGAGAGCCTTTTAGTAAATGTAGTGAGACCTATTTTTGTGTCAGACGTGCAACTTATAAAAACCACATTAGAGGTTAAAAGCAAACTGCCAGGAAGTAGTGTAAAAGGGGGTATATATTCTGTTTAAAAAGCTTCGGGGATATTTTTTCGGAGGAAGGGGGAAACTAATAATGAATTATAAATGTTTCTCCCAATTTTAGGAGGGGAAACACAGTTCAAACTTTTGAACAGCACAGACTGGATCTCCTCTTTGCCTTCTGGTGGCCCGCAAATGCTGGCTCAGGGAAATTTCCCCGTAGGTCTGAGTTCGGGGAGAGGAAATATAATATAGTAGGCTAGATTGAGAAGAATTTGTTTTTATGGATCCCTGCCTGGTGTCTTTGGTCGGGGAAATCGAGACTTCAGGCTTCACCACCTTAACCACATCCCTCGGCTTCTCCGAGTCCAACTGGAATATTTTTTTCCAAACCAAGGTGGAACTGCTTCTACTATTTTGTTTAAACAACAACGACAACAACAACAACAACCAGGCGTTTTTAGGTGTCCTTATAAACAACTAAGTAAGGTGCTTAATCCGTTAATATTATTGACGGTCTTAAGTGAAGAGCCGCCAAATCTTTTTAAACCTCATCTGGGTCACGGAGGACCCTGAGCTTAAATGAGACTTTTCAATTCTATCAATCTGATGACGGTGCGACAAATCCGTCGAAGTCAATGGGATTTGCCCGGTTCATCAACAACGCTCCCAAACGTGCCAAGTCCTATATCCCTGGATCCCCGCGGAGTTTCCTCTCAAACCGTCTAGCTGCCATTTTAGGCTACTTTCGCGATTCACTTGCCACCCCCCCGCCTGCCTTCCACGGGAGCTTCGCCACAAACTCTTGGGACCTTTAGGTAGCGGCGAGCCAAGGCGAAAGCTGCCTGACCTCCTCGGCCACAAAGCGCTCGGCCGCAGGACCGACAACTTCAGGAGGAGAGCTCGGGACTCCGGAGCCGTTCCCTCCGCTGTCCTGGGTCGTTCAGGACAGATCCTCCTTCTCGGCTTTGGTTTTCGCACTACTAGTGGGGCGGCCGGGCTCTGTGGGTGTGGACTCCAGCCCAAAGCGTTTGTCTCCGGCCTCAACTTCTACCCCCTCTCAAAGCCAAGCTGCTTGCAGACGCCTCAATTTGTTCGCGGCGGCGAGGGGCGGCTCTGGCCATTGGATTCGCGTTCAACTCAGCCTGGAGGGCGGGGGGGAAGCCCTGGGGTTTAGATCCGGCCAGGGCGCAGCACACTAAGGCGCATGCCTTTGAAACCCATGCCAAGCCGCCTTCCCTTTCCTCCTCTTCCCAGTGGTGTGTGTGTGTGTGTGTGTGTGTGGAGGGTCAGGCTTGGGATGCAGCTGCTGCCTTATGACAGCATCGGCTAGAAGACCGACCATATAAACCCACCTCACCGTCTTTACAGTTAGTTCCCTTCCTTGCCAGAGCTCAACCGCGAGGATTGCGGCTTTCATCTGAGAAAGGCGGCTGGGCACACATCTCTTGGGTTCTTCGGCCACCCGAAGAACCGGCCAGCCACGCTGTGGGAAGGGGGTCTCTTCTCTTCATTACTGTTCTGTAGAGTAATGAAGAGCGCTCTAAATCGCCGGTATGGAAATACCACGAAGGGTGCATCGGGATCTGGCTCTCGCCCCGTTCCCCGAAAACCAGGCTGTTGATTAGAGTAAGGTGTTTTTATCATGTTATTTATACTCTCCTTAAAAAAAAAAGTCTGTTTCGGATGATGACATGGAGAAAAGTCTTTTTTGGGAAACCTAATGAACAGCATACAAGGCCCATTGGTAAACAGATGGGAAGTGTTTAAAATACCATTTTAAAGGAAAACTCCACCTTAGTTTCACAACTGGTTGGAGCTCGCCTCAAGGAAGACGCCTTCAGAGATTCGGTTCACACGTCGGAGGAAGCCATGGGCTTCTTTAACTGGGGTTTAGTGAATGAATTACAGTTGGCACATTTACTCCACAAGAAACTATGCCATGCATTATGACTCATCAACCACAATGGCAAGATTCACTGAAGCATCTCTAAATAATAATAAGGAAACGCATGCCATGTCATGGCACAGCAAGTTCGGTGACCGTAGCTTTTGGGTTGAGTTCATATTAAGCGAGATGAACGTAGCTCCTATGGATACCGGTGGATCTTAAATGACAGAACAGCCCTTCAGCAATTTCTATTGCACTACTAATTTCTTATGATGTGTTGTCCAGCACAAAATACATTAATTGGCAGGAAAAGCCAAACGGAAGCTTTCTCTTAACGGGCTTATTGGGGGAGGGAGTGGACACACGACCATTTCTGTTGTGAAGGGGGAGGCCTTTTTTTTTCCCCTTTCCAAGGCTGGAGCGCTTGGCTGCAACCCTCCTGGGAGTGATGGCTCTGAAGAATTCGAGTTCCAGGCAGGGGCAAACCTCAGGGTGATTTTTTTCCCGAGTTTTAAAAGCGGAGAGTTACAAACTGGTTCTGCATCTGGAAAACAGATGAAAGCACTTCCCGAAAGTGAGGTGAATTTCTCCATCTGCCTCTTTTTGGACCTGGGACGGTGTCATGTTCGGACCGCATTTGCGGGGGAGAGAAATACTACGATGGAGTTTTACCCAGAGGGAGTTAAGGGTGGAGGGTTCCTTTCCCCAGAAGCCAACTTCTTCTGTTCATCCCATTCTTTCGTTGGGCTTCTGCAGCATTCTCGCTTGCCACCACCCCGCGCGAGGGCTCAGGATGGAGGGCGGCCGGGCTGATTTTTCTCGCGCCCACCGCAAAACAAAATGGCTTTTTTTGGAGAGCGTGGTTTAAGAGCCGATCCACAGCCTAAGAAGAACCGCCGAATGAGCTCTTCTCTTGGCCGCCCAGCCATCCACCCCAGTGCCTGCAAACCCTGCCGGAATCTGTTACAACCGCGCCGTTTCAGATTCCCACCCCCTAAACTCCTAAACCAGGAGCCTTTGTAGGCTCCCTCCACGTTCCCCTTTCCACGAGGGAAAATTCGAGGAAAATCTGTTTGCCAGGACCACTCGGGTATCAAAGTGTCAAAGGTGGGTTCCCCAGTTGTCCCCAGAGTTCGCCTCGGGAATTGGATTCCCCTCCAACCGATCAAGTGAAGGAATTACCTCCCCCCCGCGCCTTCTTCTGACACTCATTCCTGCACATCATTGAGGCCCAGCAATTCAAACCCAGGCTTTCTGAGCGAGCTAAGAAGCCCCTTTAAACCCTAAATACAGCGTAAGTCGAAGTCAGCTCACAACTCCCCACAACGGCGCTGCAGCGACGGGCAAAGGGCATTAATCCGGGGAGGGGGAACTTGAGGCCTTTCAGATGCTGGTCAACCAACCACTTCCAGCAGTGCCATCTGGCAAGGCAACGGGGACCGTGGGGTGCAAAATCTCTACCTCACCCTCTTTGCCCTTTTGATAAAGCACCACAGGCAGATCTTGCCCCACTAGCGAGTTCATATTCCTGGCAGTTTGCCTCCCTCCCTCCTTCTCCCACCCCATTCACACCCACCCACCCCACGTTCATGCTCCAAAAGGTGACCTCTGAACTTTAACGTGGCCTAATATTTGTCTATACTGAGCTCAGAGCCAAGGAAAATCACTGGGGGGAAGGAGGAGGAGGAGGAGAAGGAACGATTCCCCTGACTGAAGTGCCCAAATAATCAACAAACCAACCCACCCAACGTCAGTTTAGGTTAAACAAACTCCCAAAGTCCAGTTATTTCACCCTGGTCTTATTAGACCTCCCCTATTACATATACTGCCCCCTCTCCAGCGAATGTGGGAAATATGTCAAAGACTGAAGATTGGGACATTAGCACAGGTGTCATCACAGTTTTCATGAAAGACCCCAACTTTACAGTGGCTGCTTTCAATATAACCAATGATTAGGGTTAGATTCTTCTTTAGGTTTTTTTTTTTGGGGGGGGGGCGGATTGTTATATTAGGAAGTGGCTTACTATATTGAGGAAACTCAGAAAATGGATTAATTCAGGAACCCAGTTAGGGTTCTACCTTACATTGACTCCATTGTGTGCCTACTGCCAGGGCTGGTCTTTGGGGTAAGCTGAGGCTCCTTTCAGTAAATGGAGCAGAGTCCCTCCAACACAGCTGCCTTGTTACCTCAGAAGTACCTGGAATAATAACCCTTTGCTTTTAAAGAGGAAGGGTAAACCCGTTACCTGACTGTATCACCAATGAAGTCTGTGGTGTTCTAATTGCTACAATGAATAACCATTTTGAAATGTCCTTTGGGAATGCAGCAGAAGACACCAAAGGCTTTTTGGATTTTAGGAACCAGGAAAGCAGCAAGCAGGAAACTAACCAACCAACAAACAAAAACGTCCAGGACAAGGTTTTGCAGCACCACTACAATGTTGCTCAACACTCGCCTAACGTTCAGACAGACTTCCTCTCCTCTTCCTCTCCTTAGAGGATGCTGCTGTTTTCATGAACACTTGTATCTTCGCCAGCAGACCAAATGTCCAGGAGGCCTTTAGAAAACCCAATGTTCCCCAGCTTGCATTGGCCAATGCCTTCCAGGCCGGTAAACACAGGATCAAGCCACAGTCATATATATCTCCTGTCTCGGAGAAAGTCCCATTGCAATGAATGGGGCTCTCTCGGGAAGAAACCTCCTTGGGATTCATCTGTGCCAAGTTGCAGCTCTATCATCTGCTTTTGTATCAGGCTGAATGGCAAAGTAACAAAATGGCCCTAAGCAGGTTCAGCCTGCCCCTTTCTTTGCCAGCAGGGAAAACAAATCAATGGGTCTCCTGTTGTTGTTGTTGTTGTTGTTGAAGCTACTTCCCAGGAGCTTCTACCTGGGAGAGACAAATTTCTTATTTCTGAGTTACAGCTCCCTTGCCTTCCCTTTCCCTTCCCAGGTCGGATAGGAGGAACTTGAATTCTTCTTACTTTTCACTCACCATGTTTTCCATTCAGAACAGAAAATACATGCCGGTTCTAATAAGTACGGCCTTTCCAGGAAACACAACTGCTGTGTACGGCCTTTCCAGGAAACACAACTGCTGTGAACCTCAGGGCTACCTGGGAGAAGGTCTCTAATCAAGCTGTACCTGTTTTCTGCTCCTTTCTCTCACCTCCAGGATGCAAAGCTGGCTTGGCTCAACTGTTCCTTTGGGGAGAAGCAGATCTCAGGGCCAAGCGGCAGCCCTGGGTTGTGGATGAAGGTGGAAAGAAAGGTGGAGCCAGGGAGAAGGTGAGCCAAGGAGAAGGCCACTGGGACTGCTAGGGATGGCCGGAAAGTCCCTGATATGAAAGGAACAGCCTTGAGAGGGTTCTGGTCCAGGGATCATCAAAAGAGCCAGGTGGAAAGATTTGCTCCATCTAAAGCCAGGATGGCGTAGGACAGTGATGGCTAACCTTTTCAGCTTGGTGTGTTGAAAATCAGGAAAAAGTGTAGCCTTCCTCGGGGTCGTGTGTCACTTCAAGAAATATCAATAATTTGGTTTATGACCAACTGGGCTGGGGTGATCACACAGGGCTGTGAAACTTGTCTCCCTGGTCTCAGGGCTGCAGGTGCAGGATCTGGGGATCGGAAGGCCACCTTACAGGGCTGTGAACCTCATGGATCTCCTTTCCTCCTGAGGTAATGAAACTGACAAACCTCAGTTTTTGGCGGTTAAAACTGGTTCTCTGCTGCAAAGATCTTGCGGCAGCGGTGACACCACGCCTCCACGCAACAAGCAGGGAGCAGGGATTGGAGCAGAGCACAGGCAGCCTCCAAATGTGCAGGTTTTCCCCACACCAACAGGCTTGTCAGTCAAAGTGCCTCGGCGTGTCACGAGTGACACGCGTGTCATAGGTTAGCCATCACTGGCGTGGGAGGACCCTAGCAACCACAAGTCCCTTATGTTACTTTGTCACTCAGGCCTGGCTGCCAGGTAAGAAAGGGTTCGTTGCTTCTGGATTTGCTTTTGCAAAGCGTTTTGTTAACTCTCAATACTAAACTTCATCCAAGCACAGAGTCAAAGGGGGGAATCAGGCACTACATCTTACAAGGCAGGTGTGGATTTGGATACAGTACACTCTTCAACCAAGAAGAGGTTTTCAGTGGATGAGTTATGCTTATTGCAGATGATGGATATTCTAGGTCAATGTATCTGCAGGGCAACAGATTAAGAAGCAGTTATGATTGGAGGAGTGGCCATTCAGACCTGATTTGAAATAAAGACCTTTCTTGTGGCCACTGGGAAACTGACTTTGAAGTTCAGTCTTGGAGACCACGATTGTTATTATATGAGTGCCAATGAAAAAGAAGGGGAAGCCTATTTTTTCTTCTTCTTCTTCTTTTTTTTTTAGGGAAACAACACATTATGTTAGTGTCAAGTATCAATTCAGGCATTTTTGCAATCAAAATAAGCCCACAGTGGTTTATTTAAGAGCAAATGGCTCTGAGCTCAGTGAGCTTTACTTTACAATACTTGTAATTCAAGTCTGCAGCCTGGATGTAGGGGGTTGTTTTGTTTTGGGTTTTGCTTTGGTTTGCTTTTGAAGAGGAAAGATTGTTTTAGTGAAATTAAAACAAAGGGCCTAACTATGGAAGATTTCCTCTGTTACTAGTTTGGTCTGCAAGACTGCCTGGAATTGTTTTGGTGGGGAGAAAAATCAATATTACTTGCAAGGCCAAGATATCTGGACCAGTGCAGAAGGAGGAGGAAATGCCTCTTCGCAGTTATTCTCAAGTAATAGTAGTTAATATAGTGATAGCAATAGCACTTAGACTTATATACCACTTCCCAGTGCTCTACAGCCCTCTCTAAGCAGTTTACAAAGTCAGCATATTGCCTCCAACTACCTGGGTCCTCATTTTACCTTCCTCGGAAGGATGGAAGGCTGAGTCAACCTTAAGCCTGGTCATTTGAACTGCCGAACTGCTGACAGTCAGCAATCAACAGTCAGCAGAATTAGCTTGCAATACTGCATTCTAACCACTGCGCCACCACGGGTCCTATGCAATATATTTCTTATATTACCAGACCACCACAAAGTTGGAAGTTAGAGGAACTCTTTGCCATTTTGGATGTTACACAATTGGGTTGGGGGTGGGGGAGGGAAAAACACAAAAAGAGAAAAAGTTGTTGAGTGTTATGAAAAAGTTGCATTTGATCTGAAGTATGGACTCCTGCAGATTTGGCTTCCTTAACATGACTAAACAATTTCCCTCTGGTGTCTCTGCCATCCAGCATGACAAACAGTTGAGGTGAACTCCAAAACTATAAGTATATTCATTCTTGAGCATCTTTAGGTAAAAACAGATCTTGGGTGGCACAATTGGAAAAACTAGAATAAACCAGCTTCCCGTGACTTTATGTCTAGCACAATGTGGTAGGCTTCAACCTTCATGTTCCCTCAGCCAGTATAGCTAATGGTGGGTTTAAGTCCAACCTTCTTGAACTCCTAAGTAAGGGAAGGCTGGAGCTGAAATACTGAGTGTGATCAGTTATTGATGTGATTCAGTATAAACTATTTTAGTGTACTTACATGTTTACTATTACTTTAATCTCTTCTACCACTTGATTAAAAAGCTATCTTCAATTTTTGACAATCATTAAAAGATGGGAGAAAAAAAAAGAGCATTCATCTTCTGCAATTATATTTTTTACACTGTAAAGATAAAGGAATCTCATTCTCACAAAAATCAATTCTGATTCTTTAAACCTAATGCCTGACCATTTTAGGAGAAGTGGAGGGATGCAACATGTGGGGCATTATGCTCTACAAGGATCCATGAATGGCCCAAGGACTACTGGGGCAAGTTAGAATGAAGATCAAAGGAAGTGTGGTAGAAGAGATATTGCTGAGGTGGGAAAAAATGTCCTTGTTTGCCCTTTATTGACTTTTCTTGTCCATTTCCCCACCACAATAGGATACCTAGTAATCAAGCGAGATGGGATTATACCTTTGCATGAAACTTGAGATCTTGGTAGCTAGTTCCATTTAGAGGTTACACTACCAAATAGTTCAGACATCTGTGCCCCAAATGGGTTCTGAGTTGGTACCTAGCTTCTGTTTCTCCTGCTGCTGCCTTCTCAGTGTATCCATAAATTATCCTCTTTTCCCAAGGACAGAGGTGGTATTGAATCAGGCGCTCATGTTTTGCTTTACTAGTAATTTTACTATTTGTAAGGCACTAACACTTGTTTTTAGTTCATTTCCTAGATGGACAGAAATAATTCTCTGTGCAGCTTCTTTTGATGCCTAAAGAACACCCCCCAAATAACTCTTGCTGCTGCTAAGTTTGTAATTGTAGCCTGCAATATTTGTGTTTTGTTAATTGCAAAGTAGCTCAAGCTTGAACACTGCCCTTTTTACTATGTGCATTATATTGTGCATTTTTGTTGCTGTTTGGGTCTTACTGCTACTACTACTGTGTATTGAAGGAGCAATAGATCCTGGACTAGCAGCAGGACACTCACTCTCTCTCTCTCTCTCTCTCTCTCTCTCTCTCACACACACACACACACACACACACACCCACACATCCATGGTTTTCAGTTCAGTCTCCCAATGGAGCCTCAGGTTTGTGGCTTGGAGAAATGTTCCAAGCTAAACTACAAGACTTCCGCAGTCATTTAGTTAGTAGCAATTTTCACTAAGTACACCCTACAGAAGCAGATTTTAATTGTCAACACAATCAATACCCCTTCTCCCCTTCCAAGCACATTCCCTACTGTGGCATTAACAGGTTGTGGTAATGTTTTAATGTGGCATATCCTTTTTGTGATAGTGCCTTTGTCTCGTCCCCAATTTACAGCACTGGCAACTTAAATTTGTCTTTAGTTCTACCTGTTTTAAAGTAGCATTTCCCCTTCTCCCAATACAATTTCTGCTATGAACATTCTGGCTTGACTTCAGAAGTGGCATCTGAAGCAATGCAATACCTGAGCATTTTCAAAATACTTTTCAAAATATTTGTTAGGTTTTATACGAGCTCCGTAGAGATATGGATTTAATGCTTTTGGAAGAGATGGACTGCACTTTAAACCCAGTTATGCAACTGGGCTCTATATTATTCCTACATTCCTCAACCTCATCTCATCCTGAAGATGTTTGGTCTGTGAATGTGTCCTTCAGAAGCAAGCCACCTCACTTCTTACATTTCTGTGTCCCTGCAGTTCCTTGGATCTGCTGGACTCTGTATATTATCTTTACATTTAATATCTGCACCTCCATTTTGGATATTGGATCACTCTGATGAAGTTATTAGAACTTAGAACAATTCATTTT
This sequence comes from Notechis scutatus, assembly GCF_049901735.1. Lineage (NCBI taxonomy): Eukaryota > Metazoa > Chordata > Lepidosauria > Squamata > Elapidae > Notechis > Notechis scutatus. Next base: position 81,428,773 of record NC_142010.1, on the reverse strand, counting down.
ACATAAAGAACTGCAAGGACTAGTCAACACAGTTACCAGGAGTCAACTCGGACTTGAGGACACCAAAATCAATCAATCAATCAATCAGTCAATCAACCAACCAATCATCAATCAAATTCAATAAAGGAAATATCCCAATCATTTAGAGAGAAGGTTGGACCAACTGGCTTGCAAATAGCTGTTGCTTGTTCTAAGAGCCAAGTGGCTTTGCATAATTGGGGATGGCACACACTCCTCTCCCCAGGGTTTGTTCAGTCGTTATGATTGTGCAGCGAGTGTAGATTTCTTAAGAGCTTTCCTCAATATACTGGTAGTGCTTGCCTGAAGTTGGATTACAGCTCCCAGAATCCCCAGCCAACATATTGCTTTCGAATTTAGTGCCATATTGGGAGAGGCTGATTGAAAAGGAACTAGACGGATTATTTTGATTCTAAATCGACGCTAGAAAACCATTTATTATTTTGTCTTAGGAAGACGACAAGCCCAGAGACGCCTTTTTACGAGAAGAGAACAAAGTTCACAGATTGGGTTACTACTTTATCTTACCTTCGCATACATTTATAGCAGGGGGTCTTCAACCTTGGCCACTTTAAGACTTGTGGACTTCAACTCCCAGAATTGGCCAAGGGGCCAGGGTTGGAGACCCCTGCTACAGAATGAGGAACGTGGATAATTAAAGGATGCCTGCTTGAACCCCAAATGCATAGATTTCCCCCCCCTTGATAACCCTGCCCGGAGGGATCCACCCAAGAGTTCCTCTGATGGGTCATTTAATCGGGACCGTGACATCACCCGCTAGCCTCCACCAGTCTCCCTTGAGGCTCCGCCTCCTGGAGGGCCAGCAATAAAACGACCCCCAACAGGGAAAGCTGGAGTAGGGTTTTGCCTGGCCGGGGGTCCCCTTCCGCTTGGAAGGGAAGATTCCTGTGACCTCCCCTTAAGACTGCCCGCCTGCTTTTGCTCTCTGAGGCGGATGGTGGCTTGTTCAAAGGCAGGGAATGTGGGGGGGGGGGCGGGGGGCAGAAGAGAGAAAGCTTGGGAGAACGCGTGCCACGGTCCTTGGGATGCTTATCCGAAGGGGCGCGCAGGGTGATGGTGGCTGGAAGCTGCGGAGAGAAGCACGACCTGATGATGCCCGGGCTTGGGAAAGGTGGATTCAATGGACTACCAGGAGGATGGGGGGGAAGGGAGGGGAAAAGAGAGGTCTGCAAGACTGCATTTGGTACCAAACTCAACTGATAAGTGGCTGGCCTTAAGACAAATCCCACGATTTGTTCCCCCCTCCCCCAGAATAAACACCAGGACCGCGCCCTGTGTCCAGATCTCAACATCTCTTCTTAAGGAAGGTTGTATTTGGGAAGCCGTTCTTTTCCCGTTAACGCTTTTATTGTAGGCACACGAAGTCAGGAAATCTTTCTACCCCGCCCCATCATCCCGGTCCTGGCCAGTCCCGTCTTGTCTTGTCCCAATCCAATCTTGGGTTTCCCACCCCATTAAACCAAGAAAAGATGCTAGCGCCGCAAAGGTTTGTTCATTTTTGCTCAACAGTCGCCTGATCGAACTTAGCGAGTCTTAGAGTAAAGCGAACATGTATACATTATGTTGTAGACTAAAAGGCATAGGACCAAATGGGGCTTTTTGTTTTTGTTTTTGTTTGTTTTTTTGGAGGAGGGGGAGGTTAGTAGGTGATTGGAGATCGCGGGATTACTTTCAAGTCAAGAGCCGCGGCCGGCTTCGATCCCTCCGCCATGTGCATTTGGTGGACGTAGCTTTTCTGCCTTTCAGGGTAGGCGCTAAAAACCGCGGAGATTCTGTATTAAAATCATACTAACGGGTAGGCACAGAGCCAGCAGTCCCCCTTCTCCTTCATCCTCACTACCAATAGCACCACAATAAATAATTGTAATCCGATTTGATAAAAGGGTAAACGTCAAATTTCACCGAGGGATCCTCTTGCTCAAGTTAATGCCTACATCTCTTCAGTTAGAATACTTGCGCTCCTCTTGTCTACTTTTTGTATGGTTCAAATGGTCCTAAGCGGATTAATCGGCAAGCAGCCGCTTTTAACTGCTTCGTGGGTTAGATCCATAGACAGGTCAGTGCAATTCCATACTTTTTCATGAAAGCGGGGGTTAGTTTGCAGTTAAGGAATACCCATGGAATTCCTACTGGAAAATCCCCATTATTATGACTTGTTTAACTATTTACTTCCCACATAAATATTAGCTCAGACAATTTTACAGCAGGTATCTTCCCCTTGACCCAAATGATTAATATGCTTTTCTGTAAACCTCGTGTTTTAAAATTGAGATTTTATGAGACTGATACAACTTGTATTGCTTGAAGAGAAATTTGTCTGTAGATAATTTCAAAAATGTAACTCAAGAACACAATTTTTTAAAACAAATTTTATATTCTTCTGATCCTATACATATGCTTACTGGAAATATATTCTACAGAAGGCTGCCCGATATATCTATGTCATTTCTCAAATGACATATCTATAAAGATGATAGAGTATATAAAAATTCTATACTCTATAAAATAAGGGACATCTACAAAGAACCAATAGTGGATCCTTTATAGATGGGCAGCTCAAACTAAAATCTGAGTTTAAAGTCAATTAATTAACTTAATTATTACATTGAATTAAACCCTATCAAATGTTTAGAATTGACAGAACCTTTGCATTAACTGATTAATAGCGAGCAAAGAAGAACCACAAACTTTTAAATACAATTGCTTGAGTTGGGTAATTTTGAACTTTGGAAAAGGAAACCTTGCCATTAAAAAAAACAACCAAACCAGCCTGTGCCTGGTAGTTCAGTAAAACTTCTACCTACATTAGCAATCGATCAGATTTTCTCCTCTTACCCTTCAGGAAGTGAAGTTAAATTATGACAAGCCAATCTAAAATGTCTACCATTCCATGGGAACAAAAATGGGCCTGGATGAGCACTCAGAGTAATCCAGATAAAACCCATCTGTTCCCCACAAATGCAGAAGAGATGAATTGTGGTTGCAAATCTAACATTATCTAGTATCAGTCATTTAAAAAAAAAAAGGAAAAAAAGAACAACTCTGATGCAACATGTCTATCTTTCACGCACGCATACCAGTTGTGGGAGTCTGGGAACAAGTGGCTTAAAAACAAGCAGGGTTGTTGCAAACATGTTTTATCCTTGCATTTATCTGCATCTTTATAAGAAAATGACCTATGCAATTCACTTCCCTGGTAGGGCACCACTGGACTCCCTGCCTGGGCTGATTTTGCACAGCTTTAATTAATGCTACAGACGCTTGTATTTCGCTTATATAAAGTATAGAGAATTGTTAACTTGTAAATGATGCCACTTCCTAACAAATGCCGAAGAGAAGCCTGTTATAATGAACTGCTAATATTTTTTAAAAACCCAAAGGTGGTGAATTCCCTTCTGAGATGGTTGCTTCTTTATTTTTTTCATGTTATGCTCTTTTTAAAGGAATTTAATAAGCCATTTTACGTTTTTTTCTTCCCGCCTTCACATGGTAGCATAGTCTCTAGAAGACAAAGTCTTAACTGGATGGGATAGAGGAGGCTCCACTGTAAGAGCCAGTAGGCAGGTCAACGCTATCATGCAGATATACCAATACCCAAGCTGATAATGAAATTGTTCTGGCTTGGAGGGAAGGGCTTTGGTGCAAACTTGCAGGTTTTATTCCACACAAGTGTAAGTCTCAAAAAAAAAAAAAAAAAAATATAGAAGAAGAAGTACCCTCAACTGCAACTTTTCTAGGTGATATTTTGTGCTGGAGGAATACGCTGGAGACCAGCTGAATGGAAATGGCCTTCTCCTTCTCCCTCAACCTGGTGCCCTTGAGATGGGCAAGTCTGCAACCCCCCCCCCCCCAACTGGCATAATCACTGGTTGGTGGACTATAGGAGTTGTCATCTGAGATAACTGAAAGGCGCCAGCTTAAAGAAGGTTGGCCTAGAAGAGTAAAGGGCATCCAAGAAGCTGCTAGGAGAAACGGCTTTGACTTCTTATCATGGAAGGAAGGTTTGCTCCCCCCTTCTGTGGTCAGGCCCCTGAGCTGGACTTCATTGTGTGCCTTTCGCCGACACAAAGTGACACTGGGATTTCTATGGGAAATATGTAACTATTTTATCAGAGGACAATAAATCCCTTTGCAGCACAGAAGGACGATGTGCCCATCAGCCTCTTGCAGACAAGAAGAAAAGAACAATGGCTATTTTCTATCTTGCGGAGAAAAGATAAGTTCTATCTGAAAATCCGCCATGGGACAAGTCATTGGCTTAATGAATGCACACAATACTTTCTTCAAAGGTGCAACTAAGAAGGTGGAGGCTGGGGAGAGAACGAAACATGCCGTAAAAGGGAAAAACACACAAGAACTGACAAAAATCGACATCCAAGCTTTTCACTCTTCAGAGCTTTTCTCAAACTTTTAATTCAGTTTCTCCCAAAATGACATTATCTGCTCGTAATGTAACACTGTAACCTTGCTTGCTGGGGAAAATAGTTGTGGTTGTTCCAAACATCTGGAGCACACCGCGTAGTCGTAGATAGAAGGTTGGCTATTCAGTGTTGTCAGTGGAAGCCACCTTCCACAACATTCCACCAGAAAAACAAAATGAGCAGGTCTGTAATTAAAATGGACCCTGCCCCGACTATCTTCTTACTACCATGGTCATAGCGTGGAAATTCAAGAAAAAGAAGAGAGAGAACTTCTCACCCTGGCCTTGTATTTAAAATTAATAGGACTTACCCTCCCCAAATTTCATGGCGCTTATATTGAATTGGCATTCTTCTGAATGTTCTAGACACGAGCCCCAGTTGTAACCGAGATCTATTTTTCACAGTAAAAGGCCTCCAAACGATAAGGCTTCCGATATCAGAATCAAGTATTTTACAAGGTCTTGAACAAAAGCACCAGTAGATTTTACACTTACATGTAAAAGTTGGGACTGATCTACTGTCACATTCCATTTCTTTAGTGGGAGAGGTTGATACATATAGTAGCATGGACAGACAAATGTCTATTCAGACATAGGTCCCCTTGAATGCAAGAGGAGGCTTTTTTTTTTTTTTTTGCTTCCTTGTAACTTTGTTTACGGTTGCTTTGCACGTCTATCATTAGCAATGGACTTATTGAGGCCATTCCTAATATCTTTCCCCCTAAGTTTTAGGGCCGTAACATCGATTTTGGGGTCTATTTTATATAACCACATGTAATCACTCATTGTCTTAATCTCTGGGGAAAGTGAAAAACCCTTTCATACTATCAGTGTTTATCCTCAGGAATCTTATAATAATGCACACTGCTAATTTTACACACACACACACACACACACACACAAGCACTGATAGCCTCCTGTTCAATCACCCTATTGATATTTAAATCTATCAAATTCCAGTTGGGTTAAAGACATGGGATGAGAATTCATTGCTTTGGGTAGTTTAGAGTTCTGCGTATAGTAGGTACATACATGCCCATCATATTATTTATTCCTTTGGGATAAGCAACCTTTGGAGTTAATAAAAAAAAAACCCCAAAACAAAAACCAGACTAATCAAAGGGTTAGAAAAAGGAAACATAGCTAAAATCAGTATATACCGATCCCAATTCCTCTCAAAACCATCCTTTCTTCCGTATCTATGTATCCACACTGGCACACTCATACTGTGTGAGTTTGTACGTGTGCGAATTCCGCAGCATTAGCGGAACCCACACACAACACACCAAATTAATGTTGTAAACTCCATCCATCTTTACTTTGATAGCTAGGACACACTATAATGCAATTGATTAAAGGCATTGCGTCTGTAGGTTGCACGGAAACTCAAAACAGGCCCCTGAAACTTAAGACACAGCCTGGTGAAAATAAAGCAAAGGATCCACCTCGCGCCATTGAACCAAGAGGGGAAAAAGCGGCCTTTGCCAAGCCGCCACTCCGCGTGGACGGGAAAAGCGAACCACCCCCGCGGGAGCGTCTGCGCGTCCAAGCAGGGCCCAAAGTCGAATCGCCCCCTCCTCCTCTCTTCAAGCTGTCCCCTTAACTAGTCCCAATCTTTCCATCCTGTCTGGGGCCCCGGGAAAGAAGGTTTGCAAAACGAGGCCTTTAGGTGACGGGAGAAACTCCCCCCCCTCCCCCCACGCGAAGGAACCCGCAGGCTAAGCCCGTTTCGCGGCCGGGGCTCCTTCAGGGCCCGCAGCCCAACGCAGTTCCTCCCAAGGCAGCTCCAGCTCACCGCCCCGCCCCGAGGAGCTTTTGGCCTGCGAGACGGCGCGAGCCGGAGGGGGGTCCCGTCCAAGCGATCGCCTTCAGGGCAAGGCAGCCGGCCAGGACTTTTCCAGCCTTATTTCCCTTTCTGGCGGGGAAGGGAAGAGCCAAGCGGAAGGAGCGTTCCGAGGCCCAGGGCGACCGGCCCGAAAAAGTGATCCTTGGCCGGCTGGCTCTCCGTCGAAGTCGCTTGCCAGAAAAGCAGCGGTGGTGGTGCCGGAGCCAGGGCTCCTTTTGACCGCGTTTGGCCAGGCTTCCTTCCTTACAGCTGTGTGCAGGGTCCAAACCCGCTGTAGGGCCTTGCTTGAGACGGCTGGGCCAAATCACCGGGATGGAAGGGAGAAAGAAAAGAGGGAAGCTAACCACGGTAGTGCCGGGCTTCTTGTGGGAGCGCCGCCGGGGCCAGGATGGCCCTCTTCCCCGGCCAGGTCAACTCCTCCGGTGAAGCCAGGGCCTTGCTTGGGAGCCTCCGACGTTTAGAAGGCGCGTTCCCGGAGGCAGGGAGGGAGGGAAAGGGGGCCTCCTCTAGCTGGCCGACTCGTTGGTCCCTTGCAGATCAGCAAAGTGTTAAGGAACAAAATGGGCCTAAAGGAACCCCTTCCTACCTTTCCACTTGCGGGGCCGCCGCGTCAGGAGCCCTTCGCACCCCCTGCATCACAAGCCGGGAGCTTCCCCCCCTTCCCTCCTGGCAGGCATATCAAAGAAAGCGGGAGGAAGTCCCGAGGAACCCCAAGCGTCTTCCATTTAGGTCTACTTCAAAGGGAGGTGGGGGGTGGGGGTGGCGGGAGAAAGATATTTTTAATAATACACTCGCAGCCCCGAACAAAATCTGGGGGGAAGGGTAAGAAACAGCAAGGACTAAGAAATGGGAAGTTTAAGGTTTTTTTGTTTTTGTTTTTGACAGAGACAAATAACACCCCAAAGCTTATTTTTCGAAGGACAAACGGCAGGCTGCGCTGACCCGCCTTCATTTGAAGCCAGAGAGCTCTTGGGTGATCTCAGCCACTCAGCCGAGGCAGGCCCTAGCCAGCGCTTGGATAGGGACCACCTGGTTAGACCAGGAAGTCCCAAAATAAACAAACAAGCAAGCAAACAGAAAAACCCGCCTCAAAAGAAGGCGACCAGCGACCTTTACCTTTTCAGCGGTCAGTTTCTTCTACCCGGAGCAACTATGAAGAGCCTAAGGCACTAGCCTAAGTCGCTGCAGGCTGTTTCCAGATGGAAAAGGAAAAAAAAAAAAAAAAGCCAACCCTCCTTCCTGAAACCTGAAGGAGGGTGGCGGGTTTGGAGCCAGGCCGAAAAGTTTGGGGGAAGAAATCCACAAAGGCCTGGATCGCTCAGTCGTGTTTTTTTTTTTGTTTTTTTTTTAAAGACAGAAAACAAAGAGAAGGTGAGAAAAACGTCTAAGGGGTGATCTTGTCCAGTAAGACTTATAGCAACAGGAAGCTTAGCTAATCGAAGGTCCAGAAATTTCCTAGGTGAGCTGGAAAATATTCCTGAATCCGGTCTAAAGTGCAACTGCATGTATGGACTTGGGAGTTCTTGGGACGGGCATTAGTTCCCATCATGCCCATCAGCTATGTTGGCTGAACATGAGAGGAGCTGAAGCTCCAAACATCTAGAAGGCAGTAGCAGCCCGTATAGATAGAGATATCGGTGTGCCAGGGGCTGATTGGGTCAAATCATCTGCTTGACATCCCATTCAGTAGACCAGAGGTTGCCTCAAAGAAAAGTCCAAGATTTAAACGTGGGCAAACAGGCTACGCATGGTAGCCTTCCACTTGCATCTTGGGCAACTTGGAAATGATCTCAACTAGGATTAACACTACAAACCTGAACACGCCCCCTTTAATGGGATATCTAGTTAAGATGGAAGTAATATTAAGCAGAAGGTGTCAGTGACGCATTGCCAGAATAATGTCAGGGTGATGCTATACATCGCTGACATGGAAATGCAGTCAGTGAAGAATTGTTAGCAGAAGGAAAGCAAAGGACACCTTTTCACCTAGTGGAAAAAAAAGATCAAGCCCTCCGTGGAGGGTATCAATTAATGGCAAACCTTGTTGGCATCAAATCCTTCCGGAATTTGGTTTGAACTTGCTTGGAAACTCAGCTCCGGATCACGAGGCTACCCTTTTGGGTCTAGACTTGCTCCTGTTGCAGAGTCCGATTCTTTTGATGGAGTCAAGGGCCTTACTAAAGGACACCAACCAAACCATCTTCAAGGAAAAGCAAAGCCACCATCTCATCCCTTAGGGCCACAGCAGCCAATCGATTGCCCAATTGGTCTGTTTTGGGCATGGCTTCCAGGGACCTCCCAGACTTGGGACCATGCAGTCTGTAATGGCGCCGAAGGGAGATATAATTGCACGCATGAAAAAGGAATCGCGTGAACCACCTTTAATGGGAATTCCATGCAAATGAAATCGAACTCCATGCAGTTCTTGCCTCAGCTCCACAGGCAATTTCCTATCCACCATTATTCTGGGGACAAAAGCGGTCCTTGGCTGAGCCAGAGATGCCTATTCTTGATGTGCAGAGGAGAAGGGCTTTCTGGAGGGAAGAGAGGTGGGAAGAAGAGGCACAAAAGCCCGGGAGAGTGGGGGAAGAAGGGCAGTGGGATCGGGAGCCCTGGAGAATTCCTGGCTTTCCCCCATGGAGAACATGCCTTTTAGATTAATTGCATGCATGGAGAAAAGGGGGCAGAGAGTTGGTTAAGCGGGCTGCTCAGGTTACTCGGGGCATCTCTGAACTTGGAGCGCCTTTGTGGGCGTGGGGGATATGTGTTGAATTAACAGTCTCTCTCTGATCCAGTGTAATCAAAGACCGAAGAGCCAGCCTTTCCTTTTCGTTAGGGCCCTTTCCCAGGCTGAAAAGAAAGGCATCGGGACCTCCAGGGATTATATTTCCCCTTTGGGTCTATCTCTGCCTCCCCTCCATCATCTCCACGCTTCCACCCCCCCCCTTCCTTATACATGCTTAATTCGAGCAGCCTCTTAATTGCTGGCATATTTGGAATTGGGTAGCAGTGGAGAAAAAGTTCTCTCTTAACGGGACATTTCCTGAATAGCCGAAGTCTTCTAATAAATGACCAGTGTTTTTAATATGGCTCAGAGTCAATTCGAGGCTTGGGACAACCGGCGTATTTCCTGGCCAAAGCAGATAAATAATTAAGCTTCGTCGGGAACCGGCTCAATTTTTGTGCGGAGGAGGGAAACCTAAGACGCTAAAGAAAAATAAGCTGAGAAATCAAAGTTTCTGCTCGGGAGAAAACTCAAGATAAAAACCTCATAAAGGTCAATGATAGACGCTTCCCCCAAACTTCAGCTGACTGGCCTCCGAATAAAAACGTCGCCTTCAAGAAAATAATCATTTAAACGAAAACAAGCACAAACGCAAAGCTAACTCGGGCAGTTCGATCACAGGGCAAGTAAGCTAAGCGATTTACCGAGGGAATTTACCGGCTTAACCCCAGCTCCGCGGCAGTCCAGTGGGCGTTTCCACTGACCAACCTGAGTCGGGATTTCGCCGGATTTTGCCCCTTCGCGGCGGGAAAAACTGGAAACTTCATGCCACGACCGTCCCAGGAAGGGTCACCCACCCCAGAAGGCACTGCAAACCGGGTCGCACCACCGATAGGTCCCCGCTAAGACGCATTTCCCTTGAGGCAAATAAGCCCTTTTTTCAGATCTCCTGACCCGGGTCATCAGACCTGGTGTGTCACTTGGCTTCTGGGTGCCTCCAGCCCCGGAAGCCACAGCCCCGGAGAGCCAAAACCATGATAAAAACCAGGGTTGCTTCTGCCCCACTCGTTTCCGTGGTTGCATTGTAAAAAAAAAAAAACCGCTTGATCTCTAATATAGGTAAATCACTCGCTAAAGTGACTGGGGGTGGGTGGGTGGGGAGGGGAGCAGGAGCCGGGGCACTCAGCCGCTGACGCCGGCCTGGGGAATCGGGAGACTGGAAGCAACGAATTTGAATCACGCCTGAGCTTCCTCGGGCTTTTTATTAGGGCACGAAAGGAATCGCGGATCTCACACTTCGAAATTGCCCCATTACCCCACTCCTCCCAACTGCGAAAACACCCCATCTTACCTAAATCCGCATAGGGAGGGATACTTTTGGACCGGCCGTGCTCCATAGCACAAACTCTGTGAACAACACAAAACACACCGTGATTAAATAACTATTTTATAGGGTTTGCTTTGACACAAATAACAATATAAACGCCAAAAAACCTCCATTAAAAAAACAAACGGAGTGTGTGTCTTGGAGATCCCCTTTTAACTGAAATACCCCGAAAAGACCAACATTCAATAAAGTACATTTTAAGATGCGGGGGTCACAATAAACACATTTTTATTGCTGAATTAAATCCTTAGGGCATTTGCTCACTTAAGATTCATAGCGCAATCCAACCATCCCCATGCAGCCATGAGGGGAGCCGTTCCAGCTGTCCTAAACAAAAACACGGCTCAGTTGTCCCTCTGTTATCTAGGGTTCAGTTGGATTTGGCAGAAGACAAGGAGACTTGGAAGGGTTCTGCCCAAGATTTAACTGGTAAGGAGAGCCAGTGCTGTTAGTGAAATGGGAGGACAATATCCTGTTTTAAAATGGCTGTGGCAAGTCTATTACCAGCAACTCCTTTTAAATCTCTGTCACCTGGAAATCCCCCACTGGCACTAGCAAATATGCAGACCTATGCTCACTTTATTCAGAAGGGGTTTGTTCTGAGAATTAAATCAATGCTGCCTACAATTAGCAGTGGGAGTTCTCACTTTTAATTATTTGTCAACCTTAGGCCCCAAAGCCTAAGTAGAAAATTCCTGAATTTTTCCCAGGATTATTACCTAATGGAGTATTAATGGAGTGGGTAGTGAGAACAGATTTCCAGAAAACCTGCAGACCACAGGAACCTACTGGAGTAATTCTGAACAGGAAATAGAAAATAAAGCAAAAGTGAACAACTGAAACTGAAAACTCTAAATATTATATAATGCCAAAGGCAGGCAGTTGGCAGAAAAAAGCTAATATTATAACAGCAGATTCCATATATCTTATAACCAATATTGGAAACATTATGTGTCTCAGTGCATTGATATGAAAGTGTTCCCCTTCTTCCAGTATAAAGATTAATATCATACATTGTCAGGTTATGTGCTATTTTTAGATCAACATGAACAGATTGAAAACTGTCACAGAAGGGCGCATATTGAGATACACAGCTTTGGGGAGTGGGGTGGGGAGCAAACTGTCATATTCCAAAGAAACATGTCAATTGTTGATTGTCTACAATAATTGCTTGTGTACTTGTTTTATTTCAAGGAAAGAAGTATTTTAAATCCACAGTCCATTTAAACCAGAGTTTTGTTTGGATTTAAACTGATTGTGGGATTGGCACTCCGATTTGAAACATATGTTTGTTAAAAAGCAAGTACCCTTGATAGAAATGGGATTTACTTCCAAGTAAAACTGTATTCCTAAACAAACAAATATAGATCCATCGAAATAATGCCAAGATATACTATCAACATGTGTATGTTTTAAGTTAAACACAATGATTTAAATCTAAATCTGCTTAAATCTAAGTATTCTGTCTTAAACTATATGTAAGATCCAAAAAGTCAAACTAATGAGGGATTTCTGTTATAAGGAACAGTTTTTTTTTAACATGGCAGCAATTTCTGTCAATCTTTGAATTCTGGAATCAACTTATTTCTGTTTTTATTAGTACCATAATTTCTATTTAGACTTTTAATTTAAACAAGGAAAGTTTGATTTCCTCCATACATATAAATACTTTTCATTAACTTTTAAGTTTGCTGAGACTTTGTATTTTTTTAAATTAAAATGACATTTCCTATTAAGTAATGCAAACAAAGATTAATTTCCCTTTATTAAAATTGTCTTTGCAATGATTGAAATTCCTTCTTTATTTCCATTTGGGGTTAATACATGCTATGTTTTATTTGGCTTTATAAAAATCAACATTTGGCAAATTATCAAAATCTGGCAGAAAAAAGGGTTGTCTGCAAGAAAATCATTTGGATTCTCATAATCTCTAGAAAAACGCACCTGTGAAATATTAGATTAAATTAATCTTTTCCCACTGCAAAATGCTCGAATGTGTGTTAGAAATATATAGAATCCCATACTCCAAGATCAAGTAGCTGTTGCCATAAAAGAAAACCGAATCCCCTAAAAATATAACATTTATTAGCGACGTCCCAGCGTGCTCCTTGTCATGCTGATCCAGCGGGAGCAGCAGGGAATAAAATTGTTCTTCACAACCTTGACGCTAGACAGCCCCATCGAGAGTCTCCCCAAAGCAAAAGCGTTCTGGTTTGATTTCAGACTTGGCCTTATGCAAAATGAGGTAACCCCCTTCGGAATTATATTTTTCGGGTATATTTGTCAGCTTTGACGAAGCGCAGGAACCTTCGAGAATTTATACAAGGTATAAAGATGTCAAGGACTTGCAACTTCAAGGCTAAGCCCAGGCTGCAATTAGGGAAGCCGCGGGGACGACGGCGACTTTGAGTGAGGGGGAAAGTGCTGAGGCTGGGAAGGGAGCCGCGGGCGGCTTGCGGACCGGGTTTCGCCGATCCGTAGCTCCCCTCACCGGGGAGGAGATTGCCAAGCGGTTAGACGGGGCGCTGAGCAACTCCGCTCGGAGGGGTTAGAGGAGAATTTCTGCTGGTCGCGGACTAGTTCTAGCCGCGGAGACCCTCTTGGTGTATGACAGGAAAGCAAGACCAGTGAACCTTCTCCCCTCCCCAGTCCCCGCACCCCATAAGCCAGTGGGGTTCGAACACTGCCCTCTGGGGTTAGGAGAGGGAGTTTAAGTAGGGAGGGGGACCCAAGGCCTGGGATCAGGCGGGGCGCGGGGCAAACGAGAGCTGTTCCCAATAACCCGAAACAACTAACGGAGAAATCCAACTTCCCCGGAGGCTGCAGCGGAATCCCGCAGTTCTCCCTCCAGTCCGTTCCTTGCGCCCGCCTCGCCCGAGAAGCGCTTACCGGGTGTCTCGATCTTCTCGTTCGCTCACGGTATTTTATTCCCAGCCAGCCAAGAAAAAGATTTGAGTTGCCTCCGCTCAGAGCGCTCTGGCACTACTCCCGGGGTCCCATGTAGACTCCACCGCTCGCGGAGCCCTGCGTGAGAAGAGCGGCGGGTGGGCGCTCGGGAGAGGCCCTTCCCTTTCGTTCCCTCGTGGCCCTGCAGCGCCTGGCTCCGCCTGCTCCTGTCCGAGAGCCCACCAGTCAGGTATGCGCTGCCCGAGCTTTAGGCTTTAGGCTTTTTTCTCCGGGAGATCTTCACGGTTTCTTCTGACGTCAAGCAGGGTGGTAAACGCTGTCGAGGGGGAGAGCGCGAGTGAGCCAGGGATGCACCGAGATTTGGGCATTTGGGGAGTGGTGGTGGTGGGGAAGCCTGGCCCCCTTTGATTGATCCCGCCGCACCTAGCTGCACCCGCCGCCCTTCTTCCGCCGGGCAGCCCTTCGCCTCCCGCCCCGTCACCGGAGATCGCCTCCCGAATCCGGAGGAGCCTGGCTTTCCGGGATGTCTCGACCCCAGAAAAGAGGTGTGCCAATTCCTGATGCAGAAGGCATCAGCCGAGACCTCGCCTGGGAGGATTTTCCTTTTCTTTACCGCTGGAGTATCCTCCTCCAAGGAGGAAAGAAGGGTTGCCCGTCCATCCAGCCGGCGGCCTTTCTCTGACCAGCGCACCCACTCCTTTCCTCCCTCCCGCAACTGCTTTCCCGGTTGTTATCCTGACCCCGGGCCGCAGCCGCCGCAGCCGCCGCAGCCTCCTCCCCCGCTTCTATCCGACGGCCTTCTTGTATCCCCCCCCCTTCTCAATCAGAAACCAAACGTGGAGGCCCCGAGCGGCCCTGACGAGGCGCAGGTTCTACAAATTGGCTGCCTTCGTTTCCTTCCCTCTCGGCGTGCTTAAATTGCCCCCTTTCCCTCCCCTCCGCGCCCTGCCACAATCGCCGGCTCGTTCCCGGTTCCCTATTGCTAGTGACAGACCTATTAACATTCCCGCCCCCTCACCTTCCTTGCTGGGGGAATGGTGATTACGGAGAGCCTCACCCGGGCAGCGGATAACAAGCTCTTTGCCTGGGGATTTGCAGGCAAGGATGCCTTTCCCTCGCTAGGCCTAATCCTCCTCCTCTTCTTTCTCAAGTTAGCGAGACTTTTTGCTAAAGCGCTCAATGACAGGAGGCGGGAACCCTCCGCGAAAGGGAGTCTAAGCGGGCGGCCAACGATTGGGGGCCGGGGAGAGGAGAAAAGGGTTGGCTGGCTGGCTTGTCTGCCTTGACGGGCTCGGAGCCTCTCCTAACCTTGCTTTGCCTCCGCACCGATACAATTAGTGCCCGGAGTCAGTGGACTAAAATAAGCGAAACTCCTAAGCGGGTCCTTTTTCTTGGGTCGCCGGGCACAGTTTGGCCTTCCAAACTCTTGCCCAGGCCTTCTTCGCCCGTCGGCCACTTCTTGGCGAAGTTGTATTATTTTACAGTACTCTGGTGAGGAGAAAGGAAGTTCTCTCTCTAGTCCGACCTGCCCCACGAATCAACCCTTTCGCGCTGACAAGTGGGGCTGAACGGAATCGACACCCCATACAATAAGAGTATTTTGCAGTTAAATCACGTCGCTTGATCTCGCGATAAGAAGGGCAAACGTGAACTGAGACTGAAAAGGTTGAGGAAGGGTTGATTCTGGAAAGTTGAGAGAAGGCCCGGGTTAATGCATGAATTGGTGTGTGTGTGTCTGTGGAGGTGTCAGGCGGACGGGGTGAGGCCTGTTGTACAAAAGCAGTTTCAGTTTAAAAATAACTTGAATTTGGCATGAATGTGAGATAAAAGACCACGTGTTGTAATATTGAATCTGAACCCTTTTATTAATTCATTTCCGCTTATTTGCAGCAGGTCCATGAAACTGCTGGGTCACCTCATGTCACCCAGAAGTCTTAGATTACAATTGGCAGAGTCCCAAGTCATTGATAATGTTTGTGAGGCTTATGGGAGTTGTAGTTTAAACTTTAAAGGATCTGGGGAGCTTCCCCATTACGTATTTGTTAGAAAGTAAATCCATCTTATACTAAGATAAATCCATTGTACGTTGAAACTGATTGCCAAATTGCATTACAGATTAAATTATGCATTTGTAAATAATAGAATAAAAATCACTTCTTGTCCTCCCCACATTTTGTCATATCAGTTCAGTAACAGTCCAACAGAATACTATACAAAGATGAAAGGTGGGCTGGAACAACATGCTAAGCTAAATTGGGCAGCGAATTTCACATCTGAACAGATGACCTAATTCAAGGAATTCATTTTTTTTTATAAATTTCAGAAAATCATTCAGGAAATAATGTATGTGTACTGTATAACTGGAGATATATGAAAGAGATTCTAGAAAAATATACTATATGAAAGAGATTCTAGAAAGATCAATTTCAGTAATGGATATTTTGAGTTTAAATTGATTTTGTCCACACAGCATTTTTTAAAAATATAGGAGCTGGCATCCTTTTCATCCCACACTGGTGTATTCTAGATGCATTGAAATAAATAACAAAGCTATCATAGATTAAATAAAAGAGAAGCACATTGATATTTTGGAATAAGACAGATTGAAATGAGAAAAAATGCATATGCTGATAATTGCCAGAATCTATCATGTAACCTGCTTTCTAAAATTTGTTAAAGTGACCCTAATCTCACGCTGAACTGTATTCAGAACAGTAAGGTTCAGGATATAAATTATTATAAACCCAAGAACGTAAGATTACTGTCTTGTACTCATTCACATGGAGCTACAATTTATTGAACTTGCTTGTGGACATCAATCCAAGAAACACACCAGACATACATCTCTATAATGATTTGAAAATTCTCATTGAATGCAATTTGATTAAAGAATAACGTAAGGTTATCTGAGAAAAATAATACATATATATGGTCACAATTAATAGAAATATTGTTTATAATGGCAGTGGAAAGTAAGCACTCATATAATTATAATTACACTATTTGACTTTTGGATGTTCATGGTATAGAATATATGTAATACTATAGTACTATAAAATGAATTAACTATTGCAATCTGCTTAATTCCTTAAAAACAAGCTGCAATCTGCCAGAATATGAGATTGGTGTGTATGTTAGAAGCATGCATAGGAAAAACAACATATTCAAATCTACTATAGCATGCTAGATAATAAGTTGTTTGGTGCTTTGAAGTGACTTCTCATTTTTTGGTAATTTTCCAAAGCTTTGAATAATAGAAATAAAAAAAATGCATACTTATTTCATTTGATTAAGTTTTTAGATACAGTTCCACTGTGTGATCTCCAAAATGACCTAATGACCTTTTGTCACTGTAGCATTGTATGAGCTTCCATTACATTTCTTTATAGGTTTAACATTGTCCTGCATAATACGGCAGATAAAATGAGTGTGATTTTTGGGTAGCCCCTGCCATTCAGAACCCGTAGATTCAGGAAAAGGATTTAACCCATTTAACTATAGGCATCAATAAGAAGTGTATGTCCCAGATATGCTCAGATTAAAAATATATTAATTTTAAGATTGACCACAATCTCAGAAATGAGCAACACATTTCCCTATTTAATTATGGTTTCCGATCACTCAAGCATTTACAAATATCAGGAATTTTTCCCCATGGAGTTGAAAATATACACAAATGTTTACAAAAAAACCTCTCATATTTATTGAGGGATCCATAATGAAATTATTAGAACTTTCCAGATTCCTTGATGTAAACTAAAATGTAGGTATCTAATATGGAATTGGATTAAAGAAGCTAACTGAGACAGTTAATTATAGCCTTCCATTTGTTCCAGAAGTAAGAAGTAGATAGAATTCACATACAGGGCATTAATCAGTTGTTAAATGGATTGATGATATTAATGTTAGTATTCGTTGGGCTGCTCAGGCTTTCAAATATGATTGAAGGAATGAGGTTGATTTGGGTTAACGCAACCTTGTCTGAGAGATTTTGGCACAAGAACCTACCCAGCACATCAGAGCTGTATGAAGGTTACTAAAAACAGCTCATAAATTAATACTTTCTACTAGTTTAAGGCAGACGGCTAGTGATGTATTTCTTTTCAGCTAGATGAGCAAGTTGCAATGGAGCAGCTGTTTCAAAGAGGCTGTGAAATTAAAGGGAGTAAAAGAGGATTGCATGTAAATCAGTGTCTAATAACAGGTTATTAGGAAGGTTTTTAAAAATATATTGATTCCTTTCTCCTTCCTTGTGCAAACTATCACACTTAAACGTCTATAGGGAAGCAAAGGAGGATTATTCTTAATGTGGTCTGGGATCCCAGGAACTTGGTGGGAAAGAAGGGGTGCCAGAAGAAAAACATCCAGGAAAGATAAGCAAAAAACAGTTTTTACAACTAACAAATTTGGTACTTCTTGGTAGTGTCTTTGGGTTCACAGTGGAATAAGAAAGACTAAGCCATTCAAGGACCATTACACAGGAGACACACAGATATGATTTGGACTGTGCCTTTAACTAAAATATGTTTAAGATTGAGGTGCATCAAATGAAGCTCATCTACATGCTTTGTCCATCTAGTTGAAATTGATACCCATTTCCTGCTTTTGGTTGTTGATTGTTCGTTAGATACATTTTTAGGTGAAAAGAATCCCCCTACCCCCCAAGCATATACAAGGCCTGCCATGAGCTGCTATAGCTTTTCTGCGCACTTCTTAATACAAGAATGAAGAGAAGGGATGTCTGGAACAGCAGCAATAATTTCACTTGAACCTAGATCTATGAAATTAAGCTTAAAGTAAGAATTATTTTTTGTCCTCAACCAATATGAATCCCATTCAATCATGGTACTCAAAACAAATCTTGGCTTCAGAATATTTTAATTCTAAGCACATGTATTTTGCAGCAGGCGATGGATTGTGGATTTTGGAATTTTAATAAAAATAAAGTAAGCCTGAACTCTGGACATCCTTGCTCTAGAGTGATGTTAAAGTTGCTGAAGTTGAGAAAATTACTCTAGAGAATATGATGCCATATTTTGGGAAACCTTATATTTTTATTACTTAACAGGAAGCATCTGTAACTTCTGTATACCAGATAATTATCTACTAGCAGATTAATCACACATGCCCAGCCACAAAGAATCTTACAAAGGTCTCTCCCTGCTGCATTTCACAAATGAATATTGCTCTTTTACATACTGTGTATCTGATGTGACTTTGTGATGCATTCACTGAAGTGATTCAAAAAAAATAATGACACGTATGTATTTTGTATGATGATACAATTAAGAAGGACTTGATGGTAAGGTTTCTAGCCCACACACCAGGGATTTCTCTTGTATTTAGTAATCCTTTTTTTCTTGTTCTTCTTGTCCATAATGAGCAACGTAATCCTTAACTCCAGCCCCCAGGACCTTTAATGGCTCCAGTGGAATTTTTCCTTTTCTCAATTACCGTGCACTGGGAAATTTTGTAAATTAGCTCTAGGGAAGGCTGGCTTAATAATCGGTGGTTAAGGTAATTTCCAAATGGAGAGTGCATGTGGCTTAATGCCACAGTTAAGAGAAAGCTACAACTGCACAATAATTTAAACAGCAACATTCCTGTGTTCACATTCTAAAGATTCCATCTTGGGATCTGCTTATTTTAAAGTTAGATTTCAAGCTCAGGGAAGATGTGTTTGATATAGGCATGTAAGTGAAGCAACTGAAATGCATTGGCCCTTCATATAAAGCAACACAAATATATATTGCAATGATGCAATATAGTAAGACAAGGAACTATTCTCTCCCTCCCCTCCAATGGTAATCATACTTTGGGGACCTTTTTTGGAGATTCTTGTGGTAAGGCATTCTTACTGAAATAGACCCATTAAACTTTCTGGAAAGTTTGGGAATAAGAATATGATCTTGAGGAGCTTTGGGTGGTAATAAAAAAAGAGTTGAGAGCACATGTAGCCTGTGTGCCACTGGTGGCCATTGATTTATTCTGTATTGTTTATTCTGATTGGTAATTCATGTTCACTGAAGGGGGAATTCCTCCCCATCTGTTACTTACTGATTCTTTTAACTGGGGATACTTACATACCAGGTAGCAAATCTGAGATTTTCAGCATATAGTGCACATGCTCTATCGTTTCACACAAAACAAATCTATTTCAAAAACATTGCTATTCTGCTGTTATGTGATATAAATCTGGGAATGGTTATTAACTCAGCATTCAAAACATTAATTTATTTTTTCCTTTTTACTAATGAGATCTTTGCTGTTAACAAAATATTTCCTGCCACCATAAAAAATTAATTCCTGCTATTATGGTTGCAAAGGGAAATTTACAAATAATACTGAAAAAGGGAAGAAAATGTAAACGGATGGAATTCTGAGAAGATCCTCATTAAACAGAGATTTAAAATTATTTCCAGTTTCTGGTATTCTATGACTAAGGAGGAATTTTAAAGTAGTGTAATAACATCTGCATGAAACCATGTTTCTTTTAATTAAGAGATTAAGGCATGTGCTATTTGAACTAAAATATAAGTGATATGTACAATTTAGGCTTGGACTGCCTTTTCTCCTTGAGCATCTTTACCTTTGGCCCCAAATATCCTAGAACTGAATTAATTTATTTAGTCATCTAGGGAGGCAAAATACTGTTTGTGTGCAAATAATTACATATTTGTTTTACATCATGTCTATGCTACCCTAATCAAAATGATAAATTTGACTGGTAATACATGGCAATAGAAGTATCTCTATGAATTACAGATCAAAACTCTGGCCAAAAAATTGTGTTTATATCCCTCCTGAATGTTAACAGAGAGAGGGCCACCTTTTATTGGGATGAATGATATAGACTAGTTGGCAAGGATTGGTTGGCACAAAAAACAAACCTCTTGGCTCCCCACACCCAGAGCTTCAGGAAGGTGGAATATATAGCATTCTTTCTTCACTCAAAGGTGTAGGATAGGAAAAATCTACCTGCAGTAGATGGTCCTGAAAGTAATTGGATCTAAGGTATGAAGGGCTTTATGGGTGATGGATAACATTTTGAATTGTACTTAGAACCATAGGTAACAAATGGAGCAATACAAGAAAAGATATTATTTTGCTGAACTGATTGTAGTCTTTTAGTATAAATAATTTTATACCCATTGAAGTTCCATTTTGGAGGCAATCCTTAAGTAAAGTGCATTGTAGTAGCGTGGTAGTGATTATAATAAGCATACAGTATCTCAAGGTGGACTAAGCATATGGTATCTCAAGTCCCAAGAAGCTCTGGCTAGAAGTTTTGTATAGAAGCATAAGATGTATGTTTGGAAGGTATCTGCGGAGGTGGCTAGAAGACTGGCACGAAACAAAGAATCCCAATATTAAAAAAAGGACAAGAGGAAAGGCCCAAGACACTATGGTCCCAGTCAACTACTTTTTACACCTGGGCTTCTATGAATCTTGAATGCAATCTTTAGTTTCACTTGAATTAAACTAAAAAAATTGGTGAAGCCACTAAGTACTTAATTTTTTTGAAAAAACAGCCATATTTTTTAAGTGGCTGATTAACTAAAGGTATTAAATGTTCAGGTTTTCTAACTCCCAATTCCAAATTGGAAAATCAAAAGCTGGCTCTTTTAAATGTACTGTATTATAAGACTCAGATAGAGCTATGGTTACAGTATTCATTCTTCATAATTTTGTTGAACTCTGCTGTAAATTAAGTGCTTTCTAAACAAAATTCCAAACACCCTGTGCATTTTTGGTAGGGAAAGTCCTTATATGAGGAAGATTCCCCCCCTGCATTTTCTATACACATAAATATTGACTATATTTTATTTCTTGCATTAGATCCAGAGCACCAGCTGAGATTATTCCTAAATCATTTGGGCAACTACAATATTGAAAAATATGTGTCTTTTATTGCAAGATTAGTATTTGGTTTTTTTGTTTTTTTTAAATTTGCATCTTGTCTCTAGAAACACATCTGAAGCCACCTATTTATTATAACATCTTTTATTTGCCATCCTAAATGGTTAGGTAGCATTTGGGAAACTAGCAGCAGTCCTGGGTTAAAATGCATGAAGGATTTGGAAAGCATGAAATGTGCTGGATACTAATGAGCAGTTGTTGCTGATGTTGTTGTGAGACAATTTTCTATCACCAGCAATCCCAAGGGTCAGTTTGGAAATAGCCGTACAGATCTCTGCCTGCGTTTGCTTTTCAGACAAAGGATAGGATTTTATTTAAGCATTTGTCCAAAGAACTGGAGCGTAGACATTGATCTCTCTATATAAAATGTCATGCAATGTTTAAACAGAAACATTTTTAACAGCTATGAAGCATTATATGAAGCTTGATTGTATTTAGTAACTGTTAACTGTTCAATACCAGTACAAGTATCACCATTGCTATCATGAAAACAGCTCATAAAAGCATGTTGGTTTTATATAAGAACCAGCTGAATGATGCATGCTAAGGTGTTGATCTTTGATTGTAATTGCACTGTTTGTAGCATCCTTTTGAAATCTATTTGAAAGAAGCAGATTGTTGAATTATTTATTTATGCCAATCATTCACTTTCTCCAAAGAATATAAAATTTGCAGTTTAGTTTGAAATGCTGCAAAAATAACTGATGGTAATAAGTCAGCAGTTTGGTCTGAGGCAAATCTACATAAGCACAGAGACCTCTAAATCTGGTACCCTTTTTTAAAAAAAGCAAAATTAAATTTCCATCTTCAACAGTTCTTGATAATTGTCTTAAATAAACCTTTACAATTTCTTTCTAGTTCTGGGAACTGAATATAGCAATTTCTGAGCCTGTTGGAGACTGACAATAGAGACATGGGAATAAGAATTATAATCTTCAGAAATACAAATTTTGAGCTAACACATTTAGCAGGTCCATGGATGGTCTAACAGATTTTGTTGGTTGGGATAAAATGGAAAAAATGAAGGTCAAGAAATGGGAATCTAGTTCATGCTAAAGCTCCGTTATATTTTGCTTCCAGCATTTTTTTCAATAAATCATTTATAATATTGTCCAAATGTCCATAATTACCACATGAATTTTAAATACATAGGCATTTTTCAAAGCTCTTTTTTTAATGCAGATCCAACCCTGGAGTACGTGATGAATACATTGAGAGCAATACCACTGAAGTCCTGTCCTTCTGTTCCTTCTGTTGGGAGTGTAGTGGCCATAATCCCTGTGTGGGTTTGCAACAGGGCCCTTTGATTAATTTTATGCACTGTATTAAACTATGGTTTACTGAATTAACTACAGTTGTCTAGGTCTACATAGTGCTAAACTCTAAATTATGATTTGCAAAACACAATGATTTAATTCACACAAGATTCTAAGCCCAAGTAAGTTATATTTCAGTTTACCAGTGTATGGTCTGTTATGGAAAATAAAGTATGATTCTAAGTGTGTAACTCAACCCTGGTTTTGCTGTGAAGGAAGGAGGATGATTTCACCAATAAAGTTCAGCTGGCAGAGAAGAGGAACCAGAGACTGTAATAATCAATAGAAAAAGTCCAAAATAAAAATAAAAATAGTGTTGTACTGTATCTTCCCAGTGCCTGGTTCTCTACCAGGATTCTTTCTGTGCTGTTCTTCTGCTAAGGCTCCTATTGGGATTCCATTTATCATCATGACTACACTGGAAACAGCCAGTTCACAAGACACAACAGCAGGGGTGGGATTCTATGGGTGTGGCTTAGGTGGTGGGCGTGCCTTGGTCATGTTATTGGCTGGGCGTGGCCAATTCAATATCACTCACATCGAGGCACTCATCTCCTCACCTGGCCTCTCATGATTGTGGGGATGCTGCAACAGTCGTAAGTATGAAAAATGGTCATAAGTCACTTTTTTTCAGTGCCATTGTAACTTTGAATGGTCTCTCCACACAAGCAAAGTACCAGCAAAGGAGGGAAAAAAAACTCCAGAGACGTTCCTGAGACAGGAAGTTGCGGCTTTGCTCCGCATATGGAAGGCTTCTCACTGGGTGGTCGAATGCATCAAGAAAGACACCAACACAGGTTCTATCTTGGGTGAGCTGCCCCGATCAGGGTTTGGGGAACTCCTTTTATTGGGAACACACAAAGGGGGTGAGTTTATCCAATCATTATGTTACATGCGTAGGAATGTTAGTGGATGCATCGCATCTTCCAATAACCATGCCATGGTAAATTTAAACTAGCAAACCAAACTGCATTCCAGTTAACTGCCCTTGTGACGTGTTTTATGGTCTTGTTCCTGGTGTCTGTTTTCAGCCTACGTGAGACCTAGCATGCACCGGAACCATTGAGGTTGCTCACGTGAGGCTTGGCACACAATGGATTTGGCCCATTACAGCATCTCCTCTGTTTTAGTTTTATATGGAGGAATTTCTTCTGGATCTTCATCACTACCCATGCAAAAAACTTGTGCGAGCGCACGCATCAGGGTCTTCTGAGGGTATGACTTTGTACAGAGGTTCTTTTTCCCAGAGGGCATTAACCTGTGCAATGGCACGCTTTTCAGCTAATAAAGACAGACTATTGGAGATGGTACGAACAAATATTGGTAACACACATGGAAGAATAACGCATCCTGCAGCAATCATACCTATGAGAGCTACTATGGCTTTGTAATCCTGGTAGTTTAGGGAACCAAGAACTAAAAATATTCTTAAAATCAATACCTTGCCATACTTGATTAGGATTGTAGGTTAATTGTCGCATCTCAGTTGTTAATTGTGCTACTACTTTGCCAACTTTGTCAATTTGAAGACAACAGTTCGTAAGATTGAACCTACCACATACCCCTCCTTCTTTGGCTAGTATGTAGTCTAAAGCTAAATGATTTTGGTAGACAGCTGTGCGTAATTTGTCCGTAGCAGTTGCTAGAGTGTTTAGAGCCTTGTCTATACGTTGTCCTGCTAAATCTAAAACAGCTTGTAAACGCATAATTCTATTAATCATGTATATGGGGGTTCTGTACCCCCAGGAGCCATCTTGGGCCCAACTAGCAATGCTGAAGGTGCAGACGATTCTTTCTGAGGTCCAGGTGTCCCCTTCATATTCTGATTGACAGGGGAAACCTGCAAAGGTATTATCGGTGTCTCTTTTCTTGTGGGATAATGTATCATACACAGGGATGCCCAGTTCTTGCTTGATGGAGATCGGTAGGAGGAAAAAGGAAGGTCTTATCCACCCCAATACACATGACCCTTGCCAATCTGCTGGAAGGGACGGATAGGCTAGGTTACCACAAATCCAATACATGTTATTTGGAGCTGTCCAAATTTGAGAGGATGTTGTGTCATAGAGATAAGGTAGGAGGGAAGTGTTGAATTTGGCAGGTGTGGTGGTAGCATTGTCAGGTGCTGTCCAAGTCTGGTAGGAGTTATCCCATGTACCTAAGCAAAGGAGGTGTCCTACTGGAGTGGATCCATTTCGGGAAAAACAGTTTCTACCAATTAAGTTAGTGGTAATTGTCCAGATAAGTGGATCGGAAGCTATTCTAGCTGTTATGTTTCCTACAGAAGACATGTTATTAAACAGAGATGGCGAGGCTTCTAAGGCTTGCCATGGCCATTGTTCTCCTGTGGTGGTTCCCCCACAGACAAAACAATTGGTTACTGCAAGTTGTTTTGCAATTTTTTCTGCCATATCCATGAACAAGTTTTTTTGCAATAATGCTGGTATCAGGGGCTTTTTCTAATTTCCTTAAATTATTATATACTGACCAGCCTAATGATGTTTCCTCGCCCTCATAAATTATTTCAGTTTTTATGGTAATGTAAGTATTTGGGTCTATTCCTGTGCCATCAATCCCTATACCATAAGTTTCCAAGGCAGGGTGTTGCCTGGAGATAGTGATTTCTACCTTATTGTCTGTGGTAGACCCTGATATTCGTTTGAAATGTGACAGATGATTGCAACCTGAGTACCCTCCCCCGGTATAATCACAGACACAAGACCAACCCGAGCACTCAACGGAACCTCCACAAGGGGTCCAGTGGTTGGGGTTCCCCATGGCCCAGTTAATGGGTGTATGACACAAGTATTTATGATTGTGGGCGTACGTTGATTTCCAGTCATCCGACCCACATGAATGTCCCCCTGGTTTAGAACAAGCAACACAAACATCAAAGATTAAAACAATTGGGTTAGTACCGTCCTTGAGCACGGTGGTGTGGTTTAGGTAATAAAGTTTTCCTTCCCCTTCAGGATCGGATCTGCCAGAGGTTTTTGGAAGTCCTGCCCATAAGGTGACGTTGAGACGTACAGCTGCCTTGGGATCGTAGCAAATGGTTTTTGAGTTCATCTTGCATAGATGGTACATGGTCCCATTGTTTTGGCAAGTTTTTCCCGTAGGAAGGCACTTCTGCGGTTGTTGGGTATGGTAGATGAGAGTTATTTGAGTGGATCCTGCCTGCGTGGTTTTGGTCAGGCAGGGGGTGCAACCATCTGATGCGCTGGCAGAGTTCTGCGATCTCTTAATCCGATGTAGAAAAGGGGTGGCCTGAGCATAAATGTCAGGCTGACTTGCGAATTGTCTGTGATAATGACGAGATGAACGGGGTCTAAGGACTGTCCAGGATTCATAAATGTTGCTTATGGAATCATAGAGGCGTCGACCGGAGCAATAATAGGTGGTGGCAGTGGGGCGAAGTATGAGGAGTGTAGTTCGAGGGGGATGTTCAAAAGTGTTGATCTGGAAGGAAGCATTGCTGGAGATGTGGGGCCACGGCTTAGGGAGCGTTGACCATCTGAGGTAAGGGGGAAAGATGTCCCCAGATGCAGTGCAGGTCAGCAGGAGGGGAGTACCTGGCGTGAAGTACGTCACTTGAGATGGAATGGAGACCTTGGAGGCATGTGCAGCAAGAAAGAGGAAGAGGGTTGGCAAGGCAACGAGACGAATCATGTTGATATGTCTGCAGGTGGTGACTTTTCTACTTTGGGGTGGTATGGTCTGATGTGCCATCCAGGAACCCACAGGACACGATCTGGAAGCTGGATAGCTGCGTAGCCACGACCCCAGGTGAGGAGAGCAGCAGGACCCTTCCAAGTAGGGTCTGGCAGTTGGCGGTAGTATACCTGTGGTTTGGGAGAATCAGGGGAGGGGGAGGAAAAATGCCGTCCGCTGCTGTCATAGCAGGGGTGCCAGAGAGGTTGAGGAAGTTGAGGGTATAAAGACAGAGATTAAGAGTGTCTTGCATCACCGGGAGGCCAAGGGTTCTTTTCCCTTTGATCAAATTTCGTTCTAACGCTGTTTTTAGCGTTAAGTTAGCCCTCTCTAGTGTATGCAGTATCTGTTTTTATTTCATTTGGGCGTCCCAACGATGCAAAAGTGCGAATGCAATGATTGATGACATGTTTGGAGGCTTCTCCTCTTTGCGGAGTTGCCATTATGAACCCTGAATAAGTATCAATTGTAACATGCAGATACTTCCAGGGGGCAAATGAAGGAAATTGAGTAACATCCATTTGCCATATTTCGCAGGCTTTCAACCCGCGGGGATTTACCCCTAAGGGAATGGAATGGGCTTGTTGACTACAGGTGGGGCATTGTTGCCTAATGGCTGAGGCTTCTGCCATAGTGAGGTTGAAATATTTCATGAGAGCTTTGGTGTTTTGATGGAAATAAGAATGACTCTCCCAAGGAGTCAATGTGTGTGATGTCATGATGCCTGCAGCTGCTTGATCCGCCACATCATTGCCTTCCTGGAGGATTCCTGGGAAGGGTTGGTGGCTACGAATGTGTGCTACAAAGAAAGGATGTTGACGCTGTGCAACAAGGTGTTGTAATGTAACAAAAAGAGAGAGGAGGTTTTTATCAATTGCAGGAGAGAGGTAAGAGTCATGGATAGTAGAGACTATTTGAGTAACATATAGGCTGTCTAAGATCAAGTTGATGGGTTCGTTAAAATTCTGGAAGACTAATATGGTTGCAGCAAGTTCAGCTCTTTGTGGTGATGTATTGCTTGAAGCTTAGGTTGCTGCAAGGATATTGTGTCAGCAGGCTTTTCCCCCCAAGTAAGGGCTTCAAACAATGGAGAAAGAATATCAGTGGTTAAAGACAGGAAAGATTTATGGTACCAGTTTATGGTACCCAGATAGTTGAACCAAGGTGGGTTGAGAAGGTAGAGACAAAGAGGGAAGTGAAGGATAGGCAGTAGCAGAAAGCATTTTATAGCCCAGATATGCGTATGGAGTTAGTACTCCGGTGAAATCAATCTGTGTTCTCTGGAAAGGCCAGCCCACTAGGGGTTGCCCTCCCATTTCTTTTTTCCTTGCTGCTTTCTTGTTTACTTTCAAACATATAGTCCGGAGAGGGAAACCCCCCCTCGGGCAGATAGAGGCTGCAGGATCCTCTTGCAATCCTCATTAGCATTTTCAACAGCCAGTTTTAACAGAAGCTTCTTCATTAGAGATTTGCCTATGAATGGCTTTCTGAAGCTTCTCTACGAACTCGGCATCAAAGGGACAGAGAGAGACCTCCTCTAGAGTAAGAGAGCCTTCTCTGCATCCCTGCACCATGGCTTGTGCGAATGCTCCCATGGGTGTTTGATCCTTCGCTGAATTTAAGTTAGGAGAACTCATGGGTTCAGGAGCAGTGGGGGGGGGGGAGTTTTTAATGGGAAAGCGTCCTTTGTCTTGGTTTCAGCTGCATAGGGAGGAGGAGGATCCCCAGGGGGGGCTTTAGTCAGCGCTGAGCCATGGATTGTTAAGCATTCCATGACTGTCCTCCACGTGGTCAGAATTTTTGGTGGAGCCCTGGGGTTATCATGAAAATAATCACCCAAACGTTGCCATGTGGAGACTTTCAAGGACCCTTTATCCGGATAAGCCGGATATTGTATGTAAATGTAAGTCAAAAGGGTGATAAGGTCCTTTTTAGTTGGAATCAGGAGCATTTTGCCCTGACTCCCAAAAATACGAATTGAACTCTTCGTTAATTCTTCCAATTCCTGCAAACGTGCCATCTGCTCTTTGGAGAATTTTCCGCCCATACTCACCTGAAAGGAGGATGTCTCCTTTGATGAAGATTCCTGGGGAGGGATCCGTGACACGAGACGGCTTCCCTGAGTTGCAACTGGCTCGCCCGGCCGGGTGAGATAGGCAGTCGAAGAGAGACGCACCCGTTCCTTTTAGTGGATCACGTCGGGGTCACCAATTGCGGCTTTGCTCCGCATATGGAAGGCTTCTCACTGGGTGGTCGAATGCATCAAGAAAGACACCAACACAGGTTCTATCTTGGGTGAGCTGCCCCGATCAGGGTTTGGGGAACTCCTTTTATTGGGAACACACAAAGGGGGTGAGTTTATCCAATCATTATGTTACATGCGTAGGAATGTTAGTGGATGCATCGCATCTTCCAATAACCATGCCATGGTAAATTTAAACTAGCAAACCAAACTGCATTCCAGTTAACTGCCCTTGTGACGTGTTTTATGGTCTTGTTCCTGGTGTCTGTTTTCAGCCTACGTGAGACCTAGCATGCACCGGAACCATTGAGGTTGCTCACGTGAGGCTTGGCACACAATGGATTTGGCCCATTACAGCAGGAAGTCCAGTCCTGCCAAGAATGTAATAAGGGTCAACGGAGAGGCAGTTTCTGTAAGCAACACCAGAATGTTTCCTTCCTGCCTTCCTTACAGGATTAGGCCAGTAATTTCTTCTAACAACCGGTTCTCCGGACTACTTAGAAAGTTGACAACCGGTTCTGGAGAATAGATGTGAACTGGTAGAATCCCACCCCTGCACGACCGCAAAGAGATACAGAAGTTTTTTGCAATTGTCTAATAGTGTTTGCAACCAGATTTGGTAACCATGAGTAATCATATTTGTTGAAACTATAGGACAAGCAATTGATGGGCAAAAGGGAATCATCCCAGGCAGTGGGACCAAGGGCCGCTGCTTTCTCTTCTTTTACTACATTTATGAAAGAATATCTCTGAGCCTTTGAGTAAGGAGAACCAAGTTCAGAATTCAATATCTTCTCAGCTATGGAACTTACTGCATGACTGGGTCTATATCATTTCATTAAAATATTGTGAAGATATGTGTATGTATAATAACAATAATAATCACCAAATCTATCATACTGTTCTATGACACAATACAGTTAATCTCATAGTTTGACTGAATAAAAAGCATTACTTGTAATCATGAAATGTCCCAGTTTCTAGAGGACAGGCATGTTACTCTGTTGCAGCCAAATCAATGAATGGTTAATTTGTAATCTATGGCAAATCTCGGTTACTAATTCTATACACCCATACAGACATTTGGATGGGTGTTTTTAACCAGATCAAGACTTGGAGTTTTATCCTAAGACAGAGTGGCATATAATGTAAAATTCTAGTGCTTTATGTAATGCCTTCAGAGATCTCCAAAAGTTGTAATCAAATGGAAACTTTCACTGCAGGAGAAGAACATTTTAAAATACATGACTGAATAGTAATCACAGTAGTTCTGTACAATTGTAATTAAACAGATATGTAAATGAAATCTAATTAATTTTTTGTCCTGGCCCTGCTCAGTATTTCTTAGGGTATGTTTCCTGGCCTGCCATTTAGTATTAGTATGGCCCTTTACCCCTGGTAAATTGCTAATTTATAAGCCAGAAAAAGAGAGAGAGAAAAATAATCCACACAGCATGGTGATTTTTGTTAGATTTAGGAAAGGACAAGCTTTTTTCAAAAACTATCTGCAGATGATAGCTAAAAAAAATTACAGACTATGCACTTTATACATGCTATTATATATTATGCATACATAAATGACTGCTTACACACACACACAAACACACACACACACACTCACAGGAATATGTATGTATAATTTATTAGGGATGTTTTACCACCCGCCTGAATTCTTAGTGTTGTTGGCTTAACTTAAACTCATGTGTTCCACCAATTATACATTCTTTTTGCTTTCATTAAAGATGCACACATTGCAAAGATTTCTTGGATGCATTGTTTGGGTAATGAGTTGGTAAATATCAGAAACATTGTTCTGAAGAAACTGTGTTACTCTTCATAATCTCTGATAAAGTTGCCAAAACTACTTAAGATGTGTATTTTTCTAGACTAACTACCGATTTAAATGTTTGCCTTTAAAGACTCAGGTTTATTCTACTTTATATTTAAGTAAACAAATGGACATAATAGGAGCTTTCATTAATTAAAAACAAAAACAGACAATATGTCTGGTCCATCAAATCTAAATCCTACCTTCTCTGGCAGAGATCCATATCCTGAATTTTAGAGGAAAATCTTCCAACCATAATATATCAAGCAAACTGAAAAGGAATTAAGATATAACTGCTTTGTATGCCTATCTTTAGTTATAATGTACATACCGGTAGTTGATTTTTTAGAAGCTATCTGGCCTTTGGCTGCATTGCCCATGAATAAAGAATTCTATTCTATTTCATTAAAACGTATTTTTTTTAATGTGTCAAGTTTAGAATGTAACTTTTCTCCCTAATAAACCCAGTGTATTTTCATTCAAAAAGTGATCATGGTTAGAATGGCCAATGTAGCCATGGCAGTCAGAAGCCAAAAATAATTATCTTCATGCAAAACAAAAAAGTGAAAAAAACTGAAAGCAAATGTATTCCAAATGTTTACTATGGCCATAAGTAGAGATAATTTATTATACTATGCATCAGGATGTTTTTATTAATATGAATCATAAATGTAAAATGTGCAAATCAAAATCAGCAAATGATTCTATTAAACCATAGCTCTTTTTATATATGAATAATATGAATAAACAATAACATAAATAAAAATAACCAAGACATATTAAGCAAGCATTGTATTTTTATTTATTATTTTAGTTATGCATTTTAAACTGGCTGAGTATACTGAGGACCCAGTACAGACTGAATTTTCTGTGATAGTTTATATTTGATTATAAACCTGGATTTTTAAAATTTTGGAGTCTCATTGCATTTTAGAGTCTGGCTAATCCTGGAAACTTTAGTCTAGAACTGGATCTATATTTGTGAGTACTTAGTTCTTTTACAAAGTCCCAATTTAGTTAATTTGGTATGTTTCTGGGATGTTTTATATTTCTATACCTAAAATATTTTCAAAATAGTTCTGAATTATAATATAGTTTTGTTTCTTCCTTTTGGTTCTGTACTGTGATATGTCTTTTCCGAAGGAGAATTACTCAGATTTTCTTTCAATTACCACTGTTCTTATATTTCATAGGAAAAGAATGTTTATATAAATCATGCCTGGGAAAAGTCATTCATCATAAAGTGCCAAGCAATGTATTTCAGTTTTAGGCTTTCATTTATAGATGGGTTAGAATATTATCCAACTTGGCCCCCCTCCAGTTTGGCAATGCTGGCTGAGGTTGATGTGGCTTGTAGTCCAACACATTTGAAAGAAAGCTTGGTGAAAATGGAGAGAGTGATTTACCTCACGTGGCTTTTTCTATTTTTTGTCTGTAATCTTTCAAGGTCACCATATGAGGCACTTCCAACCAGCAGCAAATAGAAATTTTAATAGCTAAGGGATAGGTGGCAATGGCTGTTCTATGTCTGACTAAAAAACACCTAAAGTGTAGACATTCACGATATCAGCATTAACAAAGATAACTAGATGGACAACTTATTTCATTAGGTATGCTCAGGTAGCATAGCTTTCAGGCACTCCCTGCAGCATATAGGGTTCTGAGGTCAGCAAAGTAAAAAGGTTGCACAGCATTAATATTGACATCTGGGAATTAATCTCTTTAAGAATGGCTTCAGTGTCTGATTAGAAATGGTAAAAAGGATAGGATTACCTATTTTTTAATATGAAAATGCAAGCTTTTTCAGAGGACATTTAGAGCTTCAAGTAATTCCATTTCCTTTTGGGATACCTGCAGTCTATATATATCTAAGAAACCAATATAAAATGGGTCCTGCATGCTATTTTGGTTTTGTTATGAGGCATGGATCAGGAAAAAGTAAGAAATAAACCATAAAGAGCAAAATGTAGAGGAGTTTCTCTGGAAGACTGAAGCAGTATTATATAGAGCCCCCGATTACCTGTTCATTAAAAAAAACCAGAGAGACCTAGATGTCCATTGTATATTGTTTATTACATGTATATTGTTTACTACATTGCTAATTACAGGTGTACTTCCCTCTATTCCATGCAGGGATAGTCTCACAAGTAACAATGCAATCTATTCTGGAGATTGGAACACAGAGTGTAACAGAGCAGATAAGATCAGAATTGTTCAATTGAAGCATTATTGAAGAAAAGCAGAATCTTCCCCTCTCTCTCTTATCCCTATCCTTATGACTTTATATTGATCTACCTATCTATTTGTGTCTTTGTGTCAGTGTTGACTCCTGGCAACAGCCTGGACTAGTCCCTGCCGTTTTCTTGGCAAGATTTTTCATGACTAGCTTGCCATTGCCTTCTTTTTCCTAGGACTGAGTGAGAATGAAGGGTCCAAATGCATCCAGTTAGCTGAGGCAGAACTAGAACTCAGTCTCCTGGTTTCTAGCCTGATGCCTTTGACTACATCAAACTGTCTCTCATCCTATTAGTCCTCTCTCTCCCCCATACTCTCTTCCTGAAAATGTTATGGCACTAAAGATATATTCTCATATTATTTCAAAGGATCTCCCAGTTGCCCTGTAAATGAAATGAAAGATAATAATCTTATCCATTTTCCATTTCCTATTTCTATAGCTTTTGATGGTATGAAATTGCAATACAAAGAAAGCAAAAATATTGATCAATTTAATACTTGTATTTTATCTGCTTGTTTGTTTATTTATTTTTCACATTTCTGAACCACCCATCTCCCTCAAAGAGTATTAATTATACTCCTGGGGGAGAGCAGGGAAGGTAAAAAGAGGAACTCAGGATGTATGGGTTAAGTAGTTTGCAAAGACCAAGATATACAATAAGTGAAATATTACTGCTGAGTATGAGAAAACTACACAAAAGCTCTATAAAACCTGCAGGTCAGAAACATTCATCATTTTTCATGCATTTTTTTCCACATCACAAAGGCTAAAATGTGTTTAAGTTTTCTCAAGATCTGAAGGCATGTTGGGAGGTAAGGTACACCAATGCTCTGAACTGTGATCCCAGCAATGAAAACATTTAGGGCTTCTGTGTATATGTTCTACTTTTCTTGTCAGATCAGGAAAAGATAAGCTCAGACCTGAAGCTGTTTTTTTAAGTGATATATTTAGAAACTTGGAAGACAAACCATTGCAAAATGAACCACAAGGCTCATTTTGATTGTGTTCAACAGTTGAAATGGGTCAAAATCTCACTAAGAATTATTCATATTGATTAATGAATATTAACTAGTCCTTTCCATGAGCAAATGGCTGAACTTTCAATTACAGCATAATGACTTTTTTGATTTAAAACAAACAAACATTTTTATTGAAATTCTTGTTTTACAGAACTGAAAGCAGTGCAGGTCCTGCACAGAACTCAATGCATACTCTTAAAAACTGAGACCACTAATATGCATTTTGATTTTGTGTTGTGTTTATATCTGTCTTTCCTTTAATGCATAGCCATGCTCTATACCAGGGGTCCCCAACCACCGGTCTGCGGACCGGTACCGGTCCACGGAACAACTCCTACCGGGCCGCTGGCTTGCTGGGTGCCGCCATCTTTTTGATGAAAAAATGCTTCGGTGAGCTTTTCGGGTAGAAAGCTCACCGGAAGCACGTTTTCATCAAAAAAGATGGCGGTGCCAGCGCTTCGGTGAGCTTTCCGGGTAGAAAGCTCACGGAAGCACGTTTCATCAAAAAAGATGGCGGCGCCAGCGCTTCGGTGAGTTTTCCGGGTAGAAAGCCATTTCTACCGGAAAAGCTCACAGCGCTAGCGCCGCCATCTTTGATGAAAGTGCTTCGGTGAGCTTTCACCGAAGCACTTTTCATCAAAAAGATGGCGGCGCCCAGCTGATGCCGGTACCGGGCCGCGGCGTAAAAAAGGTTGGGGATCACTGCTCTATACTGAATACAGTTTTTTAGGATCATGAAATGAGATTCTGTTACATAGATTGGGTGAAAAGCTTCATTTAGGTTTACCACTTATATTCAGTGAGATGTAAAGTACCCAAATTACCTAATTAAACAGGCTTTTGTTTGGGTAATAAATTCTGTATGTAATTAGTTTTCCTGATAATTTTCTTTACATATTTTATGTGGCAGTTGCCCCCTCCAGACTCTAGATAACAACACGATATATCCAAAATCAACAGGGGGGGGGCATGCCAGTATTATGAGCTCTTGGAAAACAGACTAAGTTTTATTTCCCCCCAAAACAGAAAAATTATGAATTAAATTTCTAATTAAATAACATGCAGGTAACCCAAGAATGTATATAAGAAGAGGTAGGAGAGGATATTCTTTTAGTGATTGGTAGCTACCCTTTCAATATTTTGCTTTTTGTTTTGGATGAGCACTACAGTGAGTGAGTTGATGGCATGGAGATGGCCCCGAAGCACACAGTTTAATTTTCCAATGGTCTTCTTGGGGCATTTTTTGGATATGCTGACCTACCATAGGGCTTCACTTCACAATACTGAAGTAAAATTCAACCTCCATTTGGCTTCTGTGTATAAAAATTGGGAAGGGGGTCAATGTAATCTTGTCTTTTCTTTACTTTAAAAAGGGTTTTAAAAAATCAATATATTTATTTATTACATTTATATCCCAGTGATTCTAAATGGTTTACAAAACATTAAACAATAAAACAACACAAAGTGAAAAAGAGCAAAGATTGCAGAGATAACAAAGCCAGATGGGAACAAAGAAAAAGAAGAACATGGGCTTCCATCATGCTGAGCAAAAGAGCCAGGTCTTCCTGGCACTTTGAAATACCAGAAGGGTGGAGCTATCTGGATCTTGGGGGCAACCTCATTCCAGAAGGCAGGTTCTGCGACAGAAGAGGCACATTCTTCTGAGAGGTGGCATTATTTAATCGAAGGATCCTGGAGCATGCCTATCAGATTGGATCAAATGGGCAGATATGATGGGTGACAGGCAGTCTCTCAAGTCCCAAGACCTATTACAATGTAGAATTGTACTTGATTGCAAATGAAAAATCTCTCAGGGCAGTCTTGACTGGAAACCTCACTCTGATAAGAATGAATGTGGATTACAATTCTAATACATTCTAAACAATCCATTGAAAGAACGGTCCTCCTATAACTTGAACATTTGTCTTTAAGAATTCCTTTTCATATTGGGATGAAAACTTCTGGCAGTCAAAGATCCAGTTTATGCAGTTTAACTATCAATTTGCTTGGTAAAATAGATCCACTAATAGGAGGAAAGGAGTCGACTGAACCAGATACCCTTTCAAAATTTATTGCTATTCTGAGGAATTTCTTATATATACCAGAACTGAGAATCTGAACAGGCTACCACGACAAGGAAAAGAATAAGTGGTGTTATCTTGATAGTCAGATAAACACAGTATCTGTTCAAATAAAGTCATTTGGGGAATATTGGTTGAGAAAGCCACTTCACTTTGGATCTACTCCTTTCCCTATCCTCTGGTCAAAAAAGTCCTCAATACCAAGCTGTTAAAGGCAGCCATAAAATTGAGAAGAAACACTGACAAAGACATTTTATCAAGCTCCATCTGGGAGACAGGCCAGCTCTTCTACTTCAAGTTTATTTCTCCTACACTGGTTTACTTCAGATAAAGTCTCATAAATAGTTAAGAGGGCCATTTATACATGTTTGGGAATGGTTATTGCTTTCATCACAGGGCCAGGATCCCTTGGCCTTAAGCTGCAGAACAGAACCTTTGCATGAAAAGCCAGAAGAAAATGCTAACTTTTTTGGGGATGATTCTTCATTTTCATTCAAAGTTAGAAGTGCAAAAGCTACATTGCTCATATAACAATAGTTACATGCTACCCCACCCCTTTCTTACAATGCAGTTAGCAATTCTTACACATAATCAAGATGTAAATATCAATGTTGGAATAAGAAGTAGATTATAATAGAGTTGGCATCTCTTCTTGCTTCAAAATAAGTTATTATTCCCATTTATTCATTTCCCCCAGTATTTTCAATTGGACAATTCAGCATATTTTTTGTATTTTTTGACAAAGGATAAAAACACTTAATTTTTGAGCAGATCAGTTTGTTTTAAGAAAATAAGTTAAAACTTTTTGGTCATCTTTAAATCTCACTTTTCCAACAACGTTGCAATATGTATGATTAACAGCTATTGAAACTGAAGGAATCAGGTTTATAATGTTGTATTCTTTCTTAGATTTATAACCAAATGAAATAAACAAAATGTTAAAAGGTTATAGTATTTATGTAGTTACTTACTAAGAACATCTACATTATATAAAAGTAACCAAAATATCTTTATGATCCCCAAGGCATGTCACAATTTTTGAGCACCCCTAATGTTTGGAAATTGAAAGTTGAAAAATTTGACATGTCCTAAAGAAAGGAAAGGAAAGATTAGGCATTTTTAATAATCTGTGCTGGTTTGGGGATGAAAATGTTCATTTATGTAAGGTCATTTAATACACATAATAAAATGCTAAGTTTTTATTGCCTGTATTAAAATTAATTTTTATTATCTTTTGGAGAATATCTATCTAATGAGCAGTATGAAGAACTATCCAGAGTATGACAAAGTCTGGTTTTACTATAATTCTACTTTCTCTTCAATATATCAGCTGATGGTAGAATTGGGTTTATTTAATGAGAAATTAATTGAATGAAATAAATACAACAAATTAATAATGTAATAATCCACCAGCAATTAATAGCAGGAAGTACCAATGTAGAATGATTGATTATGACATAAGTTATTCAAGCTCACTGTCACTTTGGAAAAAAATATTTTGTTTTATAGCCACAAGAAATTTGTGTAGGCAGGGAGAACATGAGAAAAATTTATAAAATTTATAGGATATATATGATAAAAGCAATCTTTGAGAACTGAAATGAATTTCTTATTCTGGTATTCATATTGTGACACATCTTTTTATTAATCATATTAAGACCAGCACTACTGTTTCTA
Source organism: Notechis scutatus (assembly GCF_049901735.1). Classification (NCBI taxonomy): domain Eukaryota; kingdom Metazoa; phylum Chordata; class Lepidosauria; order Squamata; family Elapidae; genus Notechis; species Notechis scutatus. The sequence goes on along the minus strand of NC_142010.1, from coordinate 81,391,419 downwards.
ATTGAGGATCCATTTCTCATTCATCCTAACTGTTCTGTACGATCCATTAGCATACTTGTAACACCGTGCCCTGATTGGCCAGGGCACACGGCAACCTGATTGGCCGAGTGAGCCGCACTGATTGGCGCCCTGATTGGCCAGGGCACACGGCGACCTGATTGGCCAAGTGAGCCGCACTGATTGGTGGAAACTAATCGCGGGAGATTCAAAGCGGTGCCATTGGCCACGGCCGCTGCGGCCAGAGAATATAAGCCGCCGCCGATCTCCTGAACCCCGAGTCGATCTCGGGACCTAATAAAGAGCTGAAAACGGTCACTGACTCCCGAGCCTTCTTTCCAACGGCGAACTTAACACTGGCGACGAGGGTGGGATCTGGAACTGATACCCACCGACCCACCGTGCCCACCCTCATCAGGCGGCACGACTTCTACCGGCGAGACCAGAAACCGGGTGAGAGCATTAGTGATTTCGTGGCAGACCTGCGAAACCTGCGAATCAGGGACCCTGTCCTACAAAGCCGGCTGATGGCAAAGGGTGACATCTCCCTCACAGACGCTCTTGCCGAAGCCACCGCAGCCGAGGCAACCCGGAAGTCAGCGGCCTGAATGCGGAGACCAGACACCGGGGACCGAGCCATGACCTCTGAGGCGACCCCGACGGCCGAGACGCATCCAGAAGCAAGCCGTATACCTTTTGCACTCCGGCCCAAGATCGACGAGCAAATAGACAAGCTCATCAAACAGGGGGGCCTAGAGCCAACTGATCACACCTGGTGGGAAACCCCCATAGTCACCCCAGTCAAGCCCAATGGGTCAGTGAGAATCTGCGGGGACTATAAGGCCACCCTAAACTGCACCTTACAACAAAGCGCCTACCCTGTCCCAGTAGTGCAGCACCTTCTACACTCACTGGGGGGAGGCAAGGTTTTCGCGAAACTCGACCTGGCGCAAGGCTACCAACAGTTACCGGTCGACGCGGAAACCGCCGAGGCGCAGACCATAGTGACCCACCGGGGGGCTTTTCGCTGCAAGAGGCTCCAGTTTGGAGTCAGCGTAGCACCGGGAATTTTCCAGAGCCTCATGGAGAGACTCCTGCAAGGAATCAAGGGGGTGGTGCCCTATTTCGACGACGTGTTGGTGTCAGCAGCCAACCAAAAAGAACTGGAGGGTCGCCTGAGGGAGGTACTACAAAAATTCAAAGACGCGGGACTAAAAGTCAAAAAGGAAAAATGCCAGTTGCATACCGAGAGGGTCGAGTTCCTAGGATACCCTCTAGACCGGCACGGAATTCACCCAACCAAAAAAAAGATCAGATCCATCAAAGAAGCCCCCAGGCCAAGGAATAAAACGGAACTGCAGGCGTTTCTCGGGCTGATTAACTTCTATAATGTTTTCCTACCCCAGAAGACGACCACAGCGGAACCGTTGCATAGGCTACTGGATAAAACAGCCACCTGGACCTGGGGGAAACGAGAGGAAGCCGCCTTCAACCAAACCAAGGACCTGCTCACATGCCGTCCTCATCCAGTACAACGAGACCCTCCCATTGACAGTCACGTGCGACGCATCACCGTTCGGGATCGGGGCGATCCTCAGCCACACACCCCCGAACGAAAACAAAGCACCCATCGCTTTTTACTCAAGAACCCTATCAAAGCCGGAAAGGAACTATAGCCAACTCGACAAAGAAGCCCTGGCAATCATCGCCGCCGTCAAAAGGTTCCATGAGTACCTTTATGGCAGGACATTCACCATCATCACAGACCACAAACCGCTGTTGGGCATCCTGGCAGGAAACAAGGCCACCCCGAACATTCTATCGCCAAGAATGACAAGGTGGTCTGAATTCCTCGCCGCCTACAGTTACCGGCTGACCCATTGACCCGGCAAAACAATCACACACGCAGACGCACCCCGTTACCCGACCTGGACGCCGACCCAGCACCCACAGCATCCACCCTGAGCATCGAGGCCATACCCACCCTCCCCCTAACCGCGTCAGACATTGCCCACGAAACAAATAAAGACAAATGTCTGGCGCGGGTGTTCCAATGGGCGGAGAAAGGGTGGCCGGAAAAAGATGACGACAAGACATTCAGGACCTTCAGGAACAAACAAACGGAACTTTCCACCCAAAAGGGTTGTATACTATGGGGGGACAGGGTCGTTATCCCGGAAAAGTTACAAAAAAGGTTCTTGGACTTGTTACACAAGGGCACCCGGGCATCGTCAGGTCAAAAGCCCTGGCCAGAAGCTACGCATGGTGGCCAGGGATGGACAAACAAATCGAAGCCTGGGTGGCAAACTGTAAGCAATGCCAAGAATCCAGGCCAAGCCCACCCGCCGCCCCAGTCCTGGAATGGGAAACCCCCAGGGGACCATGGTCCAGGATACACATAGATTTTGCCGGACCCACAAAAGGACCCACATTCCTCATAAAGGTAGACGCTTACTCCAGTTGGCTGGAGGTAAGCGACATGAGAACTACCACCACTGAGGCTGTCATCAAAGAACTAAACAGACTATTCTCAACCCACGGCCTCCCAGATGTAATTGTGTCAGATAACGGGCCACAGTTCACCACACTGGAATTCGAAAAATTCCTAGCGGAACGGGGAATACGGCATGCCCTGACAGCGGCGGCACATCTGGCGGCGAACGGTAGGGCGGAACGAATGGTCCAATTCACCAAAAAAACAATTCAAAAAATCGAAACCGGGGACATGCAAGAGAAAATAAATAAACTACTTCTTATCCAACACATAACACCTAACACAACGACCAACAAGAGCCCCGCAGAGCTACTAATGGGGAGGAAACTAAGATCCCCCCTAGATAGGCTGCACCCCACGTACAACCCCGAAAAACCCACCGACTCATCAAGCAGGTACCGAACATTTGCACCAGGAGACGTGGTATACGCAAAAAACCTTAGAGGGTACCCCCTCTGGATACCGGCAACGATAACCCAGGCAACAGGTCCACGCTCGTATCCGGCTACAAACAACCGACGGACAAGCATGGAAATGACACATCGATCAAATAAGATCGAGAACAACCACGGGAAACACAACCAACACGCAAACAGACAGAGACATAAACCCAGGAAGGGAAAAAAAAAACCAGCACTGACCAAGAGGGGAGGGAAAGCCCCGGAAACCAACCCCAACCAGAAAGAAACCAGGAATACTCACCAACCGAAGCAGAAATAGACAGCCATCTCGAAGCCTTGCCAGGAAGAAACAGCCAAGCCAGCTCAACCAGCCCGGAAAGACTGGGCAGGAGCGGCAACACCAGCAGCTCGACCAGCCCGGGTAGACCGGGAGGAAGCTGCGACGAAAGGCCCGGCTCACCCTTCCAGGCGGTTCCATCTACAAGGCAGAGAGCAGCACAGAACCCGACCGAACCGCCCGAAGGCCAGACATCAACTAACCTGCGCAGGTCAAGCAGGCAAGTACAGAGCCCCGCCTACTTACGGGACTACGTCACGTAGGACCATACCAAGAGGGGAGGGGTGTTCTGTATGATCCATTAGCATACTTGTAACACTGCGCCCTGGTTGGCCAGGGCACACGGCGACCTGATTGGCCGAGCGAGCCGCACTGATTGGCCCGCTGCGAATCCCCGCGATTGGTGGAAACTAATCGCGGGAGATTCAAAGCGGTGCCATTGGCCGTGGCCGCCACGGCCAGAGAATATAAGCTGCCGCCGATCTCCTGAACCCCGAGTCGATCTTGGGACCTAATAAAGAGCTGAAAACGGTCACTGACTCCCGAGCCTTCTTTCCAACAGCGAACTTAACACTAACCACTGTGAAATGGCTTGCTATCACTGTAGAGTGGCTGCCATTTCGTTTCTCTCTCAAATTTTTGTTTGTTTTTGTTTGAAATGATGAATGTTGACTGTTTTCTTTGTCACCGACTGGATGCCAATAAAAGACAAGCTCTGAATGCCCACTGAAAAATTCATATATTTACAGAGTGAAGACCATTTATTTTATAGAAGTGGTACACTTTTGCAATCAGGCCAGTGATTGAATTAAATTTGTTAAAAACATAAAGACACGACAAATAGACAGTTCCATGCAATCATATGAAACAAAACCATGAAGAAACTCATATTTTGAAAGTTCAGATTGATTACTATCCAGTAGATATTGAATCAAGTAACTCTCACACTGTGCCCCCATTGAATTCAGGAGGATTTACTCACAAGGAAATATACCTGAGCATAAAGTATTTCATTAAATTAAACTGAAACGGACAAATATCTCCAGCCAGTTGGTATGGTATGTCTCTTCTTTAAGTCAACATATAGTATATAGAAGCCAAGTTAGTGGAATAATTTGGCAGAAAAATTGCAGATGTTTCATTTCCTTTCCTAGCAGAAACAGTAGATGGGAATAAGTTAAATAAATAATGATTTACCTGAATTGAATGAAACTCTAAACCCGTTGTCCACTTCAGTTGCATTATTTCTGCCTAGTGGTAGAACCAATATTATTCATCATCTTGGTTGAGGCAAGACAAAGCTAGGTCAATCCCCCAATAGCAAGTCACTGTTTTTGAGTTTTAGCAGGCCTTTCAAGTGTTCCGACAATTACAAACAAAACCTTCTTCAACAATTAGCTGATGTGATAACCTTGAATCTCTTTCCTTTTTCCTTACTATTGTACTGATCCCTTTGAATAAAGCACTGTACTATTGAATTTCATGTTTCTGTAGATTTGATCTAGAGTTTCACTGTAATCTCTGATTTCTATTTTGACCTGGAATTTTATGTGGTCTGAACGGAAATTGATTTCTTATTTTTCAGATGAACAAAGGTCAAATTGCATGTTAAGTTAAGCTCCTGTTTTAGTGGGTATGCTTACTAAAGTTACAGAAGCAGTTGCACTTGGCTCTGATTTGGAAGAGAGACTAAGTGTGTGTGTGTGTGTGTGTGTGTGTGTATGTATGTATGTATGTATGTATGTATGTATGTATGTATGTGTGTATCCTTCCCTGTATTGTTTTGCTGCCTAAAATAAAATAAATAAAGGTAAAATCTCCTTTGAATCAAGCTTGATTCCTGGGAACTCCTTAGATACCTCCATGCAATTTCTCAACAACAATGCAGAAATGGTTTGCCATAGTTTACTTCTGCAAAGATTGTTCATTTCCTAGACTAGCCAACAACAATTGTGGCATTCCCTGGAGGTCTCTCATCCAAGTACTAACCTGGTCTAATTAGCTTCTAAAATCCCACAAAGTCCCACAAAGTCATCCACCTGCTCCCAAAATGCTTAAAAAAAAAACCAAATATAAATGTGGGGAGGATGTTGTAGCTGGAGAGAGAAAAACAATGCAAAATGGAAATGCTTATTGTTCCAATTATACTAGTCACTAGTATACTTTGCACAATGTAGATTTTCAAACAATTTTTCTTAGCTTGGTCTTTCTCACCTGTTCCCACAGTACATACATCTCATACACGAATGCATGTATGAATAAATGGTTATTCCCAAACATATTACCTTTAAAAGCTTTTTCTAAGCTGGTGTCATTCAGAAGTGTTAGGTTACAATTTACATCATTCTCAATCTGTATAGCCAACATATCTTGTAAGAAGGCCAGGAATTTGAAGAAGACGTATTTCATTCCTTAAGGGTAATGATAACTGGTTTCTGCTTAGAGCAACATTATTTCCAAAGTAGTTGTGTTTTGCATTTTCAGGTTCAATTTCTCATTTAAGACAACTCTGCATCTGGTTTTCACTTTAATGAGGCACAGCCCTGTCAGTATCTTTTCCAAGGATTTCACCTATGTTGTATGAAATGTGTTTTTTGGTAATATAAAAATAAAATTAGCACTTTGAAATAGCATACACATAAAATATGATTATTTTTGACAGGAGGAAATTAAATTGTAGGAAGTCTGCAACAGTCTGTTTTACATTTAGAAATGTATATTTGGAAGGATAAAAACTCAAACCAAAGTAATGTAAATAATATAATTATATCCAGGAGTTTCCGAATCCTAACATTGATTTGATGTTTGTCCTTGAGAAAGTCACATATTCTATAGGATCTCTGCTGCTGACTTGCCAGACTCAAGATAGAGGAGGAGGGTGAATTCCAATAAACATTGTGGTGGAAATAAATACTTTCTCTCCCTCTTTAATGAATTAATGAGAAATTATTACATTGCACTGTCTTTTCATTCTGTGGAATTGCCTTTCTGTTTGGGAGTTAGATTTATATCCAATCTTTTCCCCCTGAAGTGTATTTAGGGATCCTTCCTCCCATATCTCTCCCCTACAAAATAACAATAACTGGTCCCAGAGAGCTGAAGTGACCATGAACTTGAGTTTTACTATTTTAAACTTTGATCACAGTGCTTATTGGCCTACTCGGTGCCAAACCAAAAAACACTTGGACGTCACTTAGAAAATATGCACATTAATAAAATGTCCATTAGTCAGTTGCAAAAGATCTCACTGCTTGGATCTACACTGATACATTACAACCTTTTAGGTTCTTGGGAGGAATTCAGTGTGTATGAAGGCTAATACCAGGTAAAGAACTGGCACCTGTGACTTCACATTGTTGTGAATAGATATTATTGTTGTTATTGTTATTATTATAAAATATATAAACTATAAAGCTATAAAATAGTTTGACAGCTCTGGACTGCACGAAGAAAAGCTAAGAACCCTTGCTGAAAGAAGTCAATCAAGGGAAGTTCTTGAAAACAACAAAGGTGAAGGCTGAATGTAGAAAATAAACAATTGAAAACTGATTTGTTAATTTGAGGAACAAGCCAATGTGTAGTCAACACTTGAAGGATTTAGAAGGAAAAGTTGACAACAATCTTATATGGAGCTCCTTAACATCAAGATTGCATAAAGGTAAAAGCACAATTTATCACAAACAGTAACAAATGTCATTTTTGTAGTGAAAAGGATGGAACAATTGAGTATTTGATCAGTGACTGTGGCAAGATTGCACAAACTGCTACAAGCAGCATCATGACTAAATTGACAAAATTTTCAGTAGAAACTTTGCCAGAAGTTTGGAATCAAGGGTAGTAAAAGCTACAGGAACCATCAGGTTGAGAAAGTTTTGGGAAATGAGCGAGTTAAGATCTTATGGGACTTTAAGATCAAACAGACAGGCATCTTGTTTATAACATGCCTGATATAACCATGGTTGAAAAGAAGAAAAGTCTGGTTCACTGATGTTGTTATTTCAGATGATGCTAGATCTGAGGATAAACTATTAGAAAAAAAATGAAATACTAGGACTTGCAGATTGAAGGTGAACACTTATGGAAAAAAAATCTATTGTTATGCTGGACTGGAGCCCTCATAGTGAAACCTTGATATTTGAAAATATTGACTTTATCAGATCTGAATACCTTCCTTTTACAAACCCCCTCCCTCCCACTCAGTTTTTATTTACTTTGCCTATTCTGTCTTATTTAGTTTTAAAATCTTACACTCCAAATGATGATGGATTTTCTGTCCATGCATCCACCTACCCACCTACACTGGACATCATAATCAAGACCAGGGGTGGGATTCAATGGTGTTACTACCGGTTTGGTGATTACGTTTTGCTGTGTGCGTATGTAATAAACCTTAAGCTGTGCTGCCTGGACAGCTGATAAGCGCTGCATGCGGCTGCGCAGCATTTGAAAAGCCACTTTTTAAAACTGCTTTTTCCACCTCAGCTGTGTCGCGCAAAGCAGCTGAGGTTGAAAACACAGGAAATAAAGGACAGGTAAGAGCCCAGGCAGGCGGGTGGGTGGGCCAAACAGCAGCAGACACAGAACCGGTTCCGTGTCTGCTACTCTTCAGAGCTACCGGTTTTATAGAGACGGGCAGAACCGGTAGCATCCCACCCCTAATCAAGACCCATGTAGTTCCAGGGATGGGAACACTTTTTAAAAATTACCCTTATTGGATATCTACCATTGAAGCTTTTTCTTATCCAATAACATATTATATAACATATAAACATATAAAACATATAAAAAGGAACAAACAGTTAGATATGGTGAGATATTGAATGAAAAGGGTGAATTTAAATCTATCCCAAAACTAGAGGAACAAGGTATAAAGATGAATTGGTTTTCATATTTGAAAATACAATCTAGATTTGATAAAGATCTTAAAACAGAAGATTTCTATGATAAGTTGACTGATTTAGATAAAATTTTGATGGGTACTGATGAAAAGGTAATTAAAAAAATCTATGGACATTTATTAGAATTTAAATTAGAGGAAGAACAAGTTAAAGAAACGATGATTGCTTGGGGGAAAACTTTTGGATATGGGATTGATTTAGAGAAATGGCAAAAATTGTGGTTTCAAAATTATAAAATGACAATGTCAACTGCTTATAAAGAAAATTTGTATAAGATGTTTTACAGGTGGCATCTACCCCTGACGAGAATTGTGAGAACAAATTGGATAAATGTTGGAAATGTCATCAGATACCTGGTTCATATTATCATATGTGGTGGACATGTTTGGACACAAAAAGATATTGGACTAAAATCTACACATGGTTGGAAAAAATGATAAAACAACATTAGACTTTAAACCAGAGATATGTTTATTGGGAATTATACTGGAAATATACAAAAAAGAACTGAAATATTTGACTGTAAATGTTTTAACAGTGGCTAGAATTGTATTTGCTAAGAATTGGAAAAATGAAAAAATACCTATGCAGGAGGAAGTTATTAAGAAAATTATGGACTGTGCTGAAATGTGTAAATTGACATTTGAAATTAGAGAACAAGAAGTTAAACAATTTTATATGATATGGGATTTATTTTATCAATGGTTGGATAAAAAGACATGGTAGTATAATTGACTAGGAAATCTTGTAATAGAAGTTTAATAGATCGATATAAAATATAATACAGGTATATATATAACCATTGGATGAAAGTACAATATAAATATCATAATAAAATCTATAATATCTCGTATAAAATGATGGAATAAATAGTTTAGTTATGAATGATTAATAACTGATAAATATATAAGCATATGTTAGTTTGACAATGTGAGAATTTATATAAACTGTGAGTAATGACTATGAAAGGATAGCACAAAAGATTTTTAACCAACTGACACACTGTTTGTATATAAAATGGAATATGGTTTTATGTTTTTATGTTTTGTTTGTATATGTTTGTCTTAAAAAATAAAAAAAATTATAAAAAAAATTACCCTAATGATCATTAATACACATATTACTACAAAATACTGTTAAATGGTGTGATTTCTGATGTTTTAAAACAGTGTATAAATCTTCATATTCTCCCCCAAATAAACACGTATCAACTTGAATTTGACAAATGTATTTTCTAATTACAATAATTAGCTAGTGATAGCTCTCTGTAAATTAGTGGTGCTTTTCTTTGAATCTTGGCAACAGTTGAGGTTAGATTTTTTGTGTGTGGCCTTGACATTTATTTAATAGAGAAGGTAGGAGAGAAAGATAAAGGGCCAAAGGAGTGCATTAAGTAATGGATAGCGAATAGAATCTACAGCTGAAGTATGGAACATTGCAACTTGCATTTACATTATTCTTAATTAAATACAGTAACAGGTGGCCCTGCAGGTTGCATAGCAATATCAGGAAATGTGGGAGATAAATGAGGTGAAATGAAAAGGTTATCTAAACTCAAGATTTAAAAGAAGTGTATATGTGTGTGTGTGTGAGTGTACACACAGACATATAAAACCATTTATAAGTTTGATGGTTCTATTCTGTATACTATGAAAGAAAGTAGCACATAGTGTTATAGTTTCATTCTCTAATGTCAATACATTAAAGAATTAAAATCAAATTTATTATGGCATATGTAGTTTAACCATTTTTATATTCCAAAGGTTATTATCCAAATCACCAGAAAAGTGAATACAGTTTGGGGACCAAATGTTGAATTTAATTGGTATGTGTATATGTGTGAGAGGATCAAGAATCACGGTGGGCAAGAAAATGTCATATATATACATAAAGAATAAGGGATTTCTTTTTTCATAGATTTACAATGAGAATTTTCTTTTTAAAATAAAGATTGCTAAGCTTATTTTAGAGCTCTTGTAATACTTATCATTGTTTTGCACCTCAAAGCAGTGTCACTAATTTTATTTGAAACTTTGGTCAGAGGAACTAAAACTAATCCTGGGATTTTATACTACCATCATAGGATTTAATTTGTCAATAAAACAATATATAATTGAATTGTACAATTTGAAAATTAGAGTTCACGAGTATTTGTATGCTTCAATTCAAAATTGTATTCTGTCATATTGTAGCATTCTCAAATCTGATTGCCTGCAGATTTTAGTAAAAATTCTTTCTTAGTTGTAGGTTCAATTTACATCTCAAAATTATCCTTTAAACTCATAATTAAGAATCTAAATACTTTAAGGATAGTCCTTAAATAAAGCTTTAGAGCAGGGTTCTCAAACTTGAGTTCATCGAGGGCCACGTTTGTGTTTGACCTTGGGGGGCTAGGGTGGGTGTGGCCAGGATGGGCGTGGCCAGCAAAACGTCATTTGTGTTGGGGGGCGCCTGGGGTGGCCCGAGCACTCTGCCAGAAAAAACTGGCTCCTGAACTCTCTTTTCGGCTGTGACAGCTTCCTGAAACCCTTTGCCAGTGAACACGGAGCTCAGGAAGGCTACTTGCAAGCTCTGTTTTCACTGGCAGAGGCATCATGGGCCGTTTTTTTGCTATTTCCATGGGCCAGATATAAGCACTCCCCACAGGCTGGATCTGCCCCCTGGGCCTTGAGTTTGACACCCTTGCTTTAGAATATGAATTATGTGAACGTATCACTAAAACTTTATCCCATTCCAACCCAAACAGCTACCGTGTTTCTCCAACAATATGGCCTCCACCAATAGGAAGGCCCAGCATGTTTTATCGGCATGAAATCAAATTAAGCCCCTCCCCCCAAATTAAGGCCTATATTAAACATGTGAAATGGGGGGGAATGGTGGGTGGGCTTGCCGTTAGGAAGTACTTTTGCTGCATATCCAGATATGGTGCTGCCTGCGTTGACTTTGGTGTTGGTGGGGCACTTCGTATTGGGAGACCTTCCTCCACCATTGCTTTATCTTCTCCCTTGCTGCCGCGGCATTTAGAGCAATGCCGCAGTGTTTGACGCAGCCATGCGCAGCCAGCCAGGGCTCCTCCCTGCAACCGGAGCCCGGCGGAGACACTCGGCTTCAGGTGCTCCTGTCGCCGCCTTCCCTTCACCTTCAAAGGCAAAGCCAATTCTTTTCACCCTACTACCGGTACGACAAAGCCTCCCCTGCCCGAGAGGGCAGCCCAACCCACATGGGGAGGCGAATCTCCTGGGGCCGCAGCGCAGGATCGGCCCACTCCGGGAGAAGCACCCAGCCACGATCCCTGCCTGGTGCAGGGCAGAGTGCGAAGAGCTTCGCCTGAGGCACCCAGCACAGCTGACAGGCAGGCCCTCCTGCCCGGCAGCAGAGCTCTCACCAAGGTAGCGAGCACCTCCCTGCTGGACCCTCTGCTCATCCCATCAGGGCCGCACCAGAGCCATGCGGGCTGGGCAGAGCCAGGAAAGCGGGTGCGCGCCTGCCTGCCAAACGAAAGAGCCGGGCCGACCCAAGCTTGGCTTCCTTCCCAAGTCCCTCCAGCCTGAACCCGAAGGGGCCACCGGGAGAGGCCACCTGAGGCAGTTATAGCGCCCACCCATCCGTGGACAGGGAGGCAAGGCGACAGCCTGCGCCGCGTCCTCCTCCGAGCTGAGCCCCGCCGAGTCAGCACCTCTGCCTGATGCCCGTTCTGCTGCAGCGTTTGGAGCTGCCGACGCATTTGGAGATGCGTGGGGATGGGGATGGGCTGGGCGAGGGGTGGAAAGGATGGGCGGCTTCGGGCTCTCCACCGGCCAGGGAAGCAGAGCTGCCATCACCTTGCCTCCCTGTCTGCAGATGGGTGGGCGCTATCACTGCCTCGGGCAGCCTCTCCCGGTGGCCCCTTTGGGTTTGTGCTGGAGGGACTTGGGAAGGAAGCCAAGCTCAGGTCGGCCTGGCTCTTTTGCTTGGCAGGCGGGCGCGCACCCATGGCTCGCTTTCCTGGCTCTGCCCAGCCTGCACGGCTCTGGCGCAGCCCTGGCGGGATGAGCAGAGGGTTCAGCGGTGAGGCGCTCGCTGCCTTGGTGAGAGCTCTGCTGCTGGGAAGGAGGGCCCGCCTGTCAGCTGTGCTGGGCACCCCAGGCAAAGCTCTTCGCGCTCTGCCTGGTGCCAGGGAGGGATGGCAGCTGGGTGCTTCTCCTGAGGTGGGCCGATCCTGCACTGTGGCCCCGGGAGATTCACCTCCCCATGTGGGATTGGGCTGCCCTCTCAGGCAGGGGAGTCTTTGTTGTAGTAGGGCATCATTTTTAAAATAATTGGCTTTACCTTCGAAGGCAAAGGGAAGGCAGCGACAGGAGCACCTGAAGCCGAGTGTCTCCGCCGGGCTCCGGTTGCAGGGAGGAGCCCTGGCTGGCTGCACGTGGCTGCACCAAACGCCACGGCGTTGCTTTAAACGCCGCGGCAGCAAGGGAGAACGGATAGCAATGGTGGCGGAAGGTCTCCCGATACGAAGTGCCCCACCAGTGCCGAGGTCAACATCCAAGCTGTCGCTGCCCGCCCACCCGAGGATGCAAGGGGGGGAATTAAGTCACCAATGAAAAGACAGCCTAGCCGTTTTTTCGGGGGTCAAAAAAAAAATAAGGCCCGACCTTATTTTGTGAGAAACACGGTAATTATTATTTTTTATTTATTTATTTAAATTTATTTATTTGTCAAGCGATTATAAGATAACAGGTATAAGTATAAACATAGTTATCAATACATGAAATGGATACATATAAGAAAAAAAAACAATAGGACAGGGACGGTAGGCACGTTGGTATGCTTATGCATGCCCCCTATAGACTTAATTAAATTAGTTAAATTCTAGGCTATTCCTTACAAAAGCTCCATGTTACTGATGTCCCAAATACCTTTTAATCCTGAATGAAGCCCTCATAAATGGATGAATAATAGAAAAAGCAATTAAAAAGGAAGACAAAACATAATTCTTACATTGCCACTTGTTTTGTGTTTTGTGAATCACAGTTTAGCAGGGATAGGCAATCTATGGCACCTTGAACAACAACAAAAAGCATTCCTTGTTATTGGTCATGTTTCCAAGGAATGCTGGGAGTTGTAATTCAGCAACATCTGGAGTACCATCAGTTTCTTCCCTCTGATTCATAGCATTGATTTAATCATTGTTGACAGTCATGAATATATTCATGTGATAGCTGGCAGGACCTAGAGAACATTCTAAAAATACAGTTCTATTGCATGTTAAACATGTCATGTTCTATAGATTGCAATATTCCCACAGTTGCATGATGGAATAGCAGGACATTAACAGAAATAATGAATTGATAAGCAGTGAGCTATAAGCTGTCTTAGAATAATCAGGGACACCATAGCAATGGTACACTTTCAGAGTCATAAGGAAAGCATCTTCTGCTTTTGGGCTCAAGCTACTGCACAAACGTTTGTGCAAGGATCTCTCTGTCCAGAGCTAATCAGATTGTGGGAAAGTAGGAGGGTCATTTGGACCAAGGTTCAGTTGGAAAAGGGGGCTTAAATTTAGACTTTTTTTTGCATTTAGGCATACTGAAATTGTAGCTCACAGGTGCTTTTTTTGGATAGTGATAAGTATTTTCATATGCTGTCATTTTTATTTTTTATTATAGGGAAACTGCAGGAGCTTGTCCAGGCAGTTGCCAGGAGTCAGCACTGACTTGAAGGCACAAAATAAAAGTGTGTGTGTGTGTGTGTGTGTGTGTGTGTGTGTGTAAAGTTTCAAAATTGGAATTGATCTGTGTCTCAGGATCTCTGAGAAGGACTGCTTCTCTCAGGAAGTGATTACATTTATTTCTTCTTGCTATTCCCTGGCTCCCTCTCCTTTGATAGCAAGAAGCCAGTGCTGCATACTGAAGGGCCACATGATGTACTCTGAAATGATAGATCCCATTTTCTAAATTGTGCTATTGCACTCTTTTTTGTGTCACTTCTAATAACCAGCCAAATGTGAGTGGGTTAACACACATTTTTTTCATGATTTATGAGGTAGCCTTCTTAAAGCTACAAATAATTTTAAATCTCTACATCTTGAGTGTTTCTAAGATCAAATGGCCTATTCTGAAAACAGAAGCTGGTAGACTATAAATTATTATAAAAAGGAATACATATTATTTTAATACTGATGCAGAAACATAAGATAGAGAGCTGGAATCAGTTTTGGCATTTTTTTCTCCACATAAACCACATATGCAACTTCCCTAGATCTCCCTTGGTGCTGTGCTTCAAGATCAAGAGTATTGGTATATGGCTGTTAGTAACAAGGAGCTTAAAACTGACTTTGAAAAAAATAAATTGTGCTGTGCAGCTTCCTCAGATTTACCCTCAACAGGGAGCTCAATATCTACACCTGTTAGCACATCTTTGAGATTGGTATGAAATGTGTGGAAAATACATCATTATAATGTGTAACAGGCAGCATAAAAACAATATCCCAAGTGAAAGAAAAGGGCGAGTTTCCTTTGATATATCAGCAGTATAATGTATCCAAATGTCTAATTATACTGGGGCATAACTTCAACTGAAACTTGAAATAATTTCAAATGAAATTGTTGTAAAGAGGAAACAAATTAATAGTGTTACCTTGTTCAAGAGGGCCTCTATTCACATCCATATCTGAATGAGTGTTCTTTATGGAAGACATTGCATTTATTATTTCATCTGAGAAAATATTTATTTCTTGAAATGTACAGTAGAGAAACAATGTTCCCACTAAATGTCTGTGGAGATTCTCAGTCATCCATATCTCTTGAAAAAGCACCTTTGGGACAATGGTCCCACTGTTATTATCTATATGAAATATTGCTGTGATAATTCAACTATACTGTTTGTTTCTACTTTTTTTGCTGATCTTTTTACAAACATACTGGTATACTGTAAAAAAAAAACATATAAACACCGAGCTCTTATGTGTTCTCTTCTTACTCTTTCTACACATTCATCCACACACTACTGGATTTTTTCATTTGAAGATATAACCTTGCAGTATGTGATTTTATCATTGGACTATGACTAGAAAGACAGATTCAAATCTTCATTTAGTCATGAAGTAAAAAATGGTGAATTTGGAAATCCCCTTTCTCGTTCTCAGCCCATTTTCAAAGGTATTGTGAGATCAAAAAAGGGAAAAAAAAAAAACCTTTTTACACTGACTTGTATTCCTTGGATAAGATAACTTTATTGTCATTTTTTGTACTGTGAGCACACTGCCCCACATTAAAAATGAAATTGTTGTCTGCTCTCAAGAGATAGTATATATTTACCCAAACACATACATAACACACAAACATACATACACACACACACACACACACGACTCCAATGACGAACAGACTGGAGCCAAGACAGCTGAGATGCAATACGACTATAGTCATTTACTTACCTTACATTGACTGTGTTACCAATTGGCGTAACGATGAGAATTCCTCAAATGACTGACATCGACTTCCTGGCAAGGAGTGGTGCAATAATGATGATTCATGGCTGAATATCAAGAGGGTGGTGGTGTAATAATGGTGTGGGGCAAATGGGGGATGGGGTGAATTGTCACGAGGGTGCATGGAATAACTGAGAAGGGGGAAAGGTGCCACTCGCTGAAGGAACGGGAGGCTCGGACAGAGGAACCGATGACAGTTTGCAAAAGGTGGTGTGATCGAAAACTCAGCCCTGTACACGCTGACACCTTTGAGAAGTGGAGAGAAAGGAGGATAGGTGAGGGAGACAACTGGAGCACATCCCCATCCAACCTTGGAGCTAGTACTCTTGAACTTATCTGTGTAAAATATGGGGAATTGAGTATCAGCAGCCATGACACCAAACGTTCTTGGGGAAGCAACACAGAGAACACTTCTTTCTTTAGTTCTCTGCCCCGGAATGAAAGAGACCATAACCATAGAAGAACAACACATGACTTTTCAGCCGGGTTTGATTCCTCACTTGCAATGGTGGTGTGGGGTTCAGAGCCCAGATTACCTCGATGTGAACTGCATCTTGGGGATCCCCCAGAAGGACTGGCCGCTGGGAACAGCATATGGTATGGGGTCCACCCCCACAGCAAACTTCTTTTGATGGAAATCCTGATCTCATAGCTTTATTTCTCAGCCAAGTAGTAAATCATTTGGAATTATATGCAACATATTATCCCTCCCAATGGTCAATGATAGTAGCAATTACTGGGGTGTTAACCGGAGATGCAGCAGATTGGGTGGCAGAGCTGCATAGTGCCCATGCTAGACAATTGATTGATGTAGGGTTATTCTTGGATTCACTTTGTAATCAATTCGAGGATAAGTCTAGAGTACACCAGACCGAGGAAGCAATAATGGCCTTAAAACAGAATGGAAGACCAGCTGTTGAATACGTCAGGGAGTTCAAACGATTGGCTGGGAAATTGAGGACTTGGCCAGAATGTCTATTGATCAGGGAATTCAGGGCCGGTTTAGATAGAGGATTACAACAGGCTTGTCTCTACTGGGGTGTGCCCCAACGAATAACAGACTGGTATAAAACTGTTGTCGAATTAGACGTAGGGTTGAAGGAATTTAGAGAGAAATCTGAAGTTCCATGAAAAACTGGTTCGGTTGGGACTAATGTGGGAATAGAAAGGGGTGTGCAAGGAATTGTGGCCAACAATACCAGGGGTCATTTAAATCTTAGGTGTTTTCGTTGTAGTATAGTGGGACATAGGGCATTTGAATGCCCCATGATAGATACAGGACATATGAAGCAAACAGTGAGGGGTCCTTCCAGAACTGTTTCACAAATCGGATATAGTGGCAGGGAAGGTAGTAGTCGTGAAAAAACACAGGGTGTCACACAAAAAGAACCATCAATAGCTCCAGACACACGAGAGATGAAGCAATACAGTGAGCAGGATCAGCCGAGAGTTCTGTCGGGATTGTATGACAGTGGTGACAACAGCCAAGAAGACACTGTGGTAAGCTCTCCTGTTAGGCCATTTATAATACCTATAGTGTTAGATAATGTAGGACTTAGAAGCCGATATGGAGCATTGATAGATACTGGATGTACCAGATGTCTGATTAGTCAATGTGTTGTGGATGAACTGCATGTGCCATTAGAACCCCTTCCTACTCCCATGAAATTCGAGCAAGTTGATGGGTCATTGTTAGGGGGGTACTGACTATGATGATGACAATTCCTATTCGATTAGAAATTGGAGCCCATTGGGAATGATTAAGGTTCATTGTAGTATCGGAAATGCGAGAGGCAGTTATTTTAGGTTTAGTATGGTTGGATTGTTGGAAGACCACCATTTGGTGGGAAGGCAGTTTTAGAGGGTTGAGGCTTATTATAGGTCCAGAACCGCCACAGCAAGAACCAGAAATACAACAGAGTTCAAGGTTAGAGCCCATCAGTTTGATAGATGAACATAGTAGTTCCTCTTTTCCATCAGTATATCAGGATTTGGTGGAAGTATTTAGTGAGACGAAGTGTGAGATTCTACTGCCACACTGCCCAATGGACTGTGCTATCGAACTGATTCCTGGGGCAATATTGCCAAAACCCCGGATGCATGCAATGACACCAAAGGAAATGACAGAAACGCAGAACTTTCTAGAAAGGAATTTAGCCTGGGGATTCATTAAAGCCGGACGATCACACATAGCTGCCCCTGTACTATTCTGAGAAAAAAAAGATGGTGGTCTATGTTTCTGTGTTGATTTCAGAGGACTTAACGCAGTCTGCATCAATAACCTGTACCCATTACCATTAATCAGTGAGTTGTTGGCTACTTTATCAACTGGACAGTTTTTTTTACTAAATTAGACTTGCGCAAGGCATATTATCGGGTGAGAGTAAGACCTGTGGATGAATGGAAGACAACATTCAATTGTCCCCTTGGAAGCTATCAATTTCGAGTAATGCCTTTTGGATTACATGGGCCCCCCGCAGTGTTCATGCAACTTATTAATGTTGTACTACAAGAACATTTATACCGTGGGGTGCTAGTATATTTGGATGATATACTTATTTACACAAAAACTATGGAAGAACATGTCCAATTGGTGAGGAGTGTATTAACTAAATTATTAAATGGCAAATTATATATAAAATTATCTAAGTGTGAGTTTCATTGTATGAAACTGGACTACCTGGGATGCTGAATCTCTAATGCAGGATTGGAGATGGATCCAATGAAGGTAAAAGCTGTAATGGAATGGAAAATCCCCCAAACAAGAAAACAGGTACAAGGTTTTTTGGGCTTTGCAAATTTTTATCAACAATTTATACGTAAATTTGCCCACATTGCATTGCCATTAACTGAGTTGCTAAAAACAAAGAAACAAATAGGAAATAGAAAAACCAAAGCCAAGCCAACCAGTTAAATGGTCTGAGCAATGTCAACAAGCCTTTGAAACATTGAAATCGATATTCTCTCAAGCACCCATTTTATGACATCCTGATCCAACGAAGAAATACAATGTGCAGGTGGATGCAAGTGAAGTGGCCATAGGGGCTGTCCTGTTACAAGAGAATGAAACTGGAGCACTATGGCCATGCGCATATACGTCACGGAAGTTTACAACTCAGAGAGGCTGGGCGATTTGGGAGAAGGAGACCTTTGCCGTAAAATGGACACTAAGTACTTGGACACATTTCCTGGAACGGGTACAGGAGTGTGGACAGATCACCGAAATTTAGAAGCATTACAAAAACCAAGACGATTGTCTCCTAAGTAGGTCAGGTGGGCCCTGTACTTTAATAGATTCAATTTCAAATTAAAGTATGTACCGAAAGGACAGAATTTCATGGCGGATGCCTTGTCCTGGTTGCCTCAATATCAATCAACATGAGATATTATTACTCAACCCCTAATTGTTGATAACTCATCCAAAAATGTTGGTCAAGTGACTCATTTAAAGGAAACAACCCATGACACCATACAAAATGCTACTGCACAGGATGATTGGCTTTAAAAAAAAACCCATTTGTGTTAATTTAAAGATGGGATAGCTTGGAGAGGAAATAAAGTGTACGTGCCAGCCAAGTGTAGGGAAGAAATACTTACAAATTGTCATGATGTAAAACAGGCAGCACATTTCAAATTTTTAAAGACATTACATCTAGCCCACTGTCAGTTTTGGTGGCCCAAAATGAGGGTTGATGTTACACCGGTATGCGCACATCTACCTAGGGCAAACCAAGGGACTTGCAAACGTTGCCACCCACCCATGGCAGATATGCCATGGTTTTTACGACGACCTGATGGCAGGCGCCTTTTTCCCTTTGAAAGCCCCCCCCCGGGCGGACAATTGCGGGGATTTTTTTTTGAAAAAATTTTTTTTTTTCGTTATGGCATGATTTTGGAAGATGTTCCTTGTTTTGATGGGTTCTTCTCAGGGACTCAGATCGGCATATCACCCGAGCACAAATGGAGCTGCAGAGAGAGCGAATGCCATGGTTGAACGATATTTAAGATCGTATATCTCACATCAACAAAGAGAATGGGTAGATTTATTACCGTTTGCTGAAATTGCCTACAATAACGCACTACATAGCAGTACCTGGTACAGTCCATTCTATACAGTATATGGTATGGAATTCGGCCCAATTCCGGAGTTCACTTGTCAAAAAGAAGACCCACCTGGTGTTAAAGAATGGTCAGAAAAAATACAAGGATGTTGGAGTAATGTACAAAAAGCCTTAGAAAAAGCTTCCAAAGAATATAAATCTCAAACAAACAAAAAACGACAAGATAATAAACCCTTCCAGGTGGGAGATAAAGTATATCTTTCTACCAAATATATCAAATTAAAACTGAACAACCGGAAATTGGGTCCAAAATATTTAGGCTCTTTTGATATAATAAGAGTAATCTTACTGTGACAGTTAAACTCAAATTACCGTCATGGTTAGGGCGGATTCACCTCATTTTTCATACAAATTTACTAAAAACAAGTGTCAATAGAAACAACGAGATACCGATGAAACCAGTATGTGGAGAACTAGAACAATTTGAAATAGATAAAATACTAGATTCTAGAATACGAAGACATACTATTCAATACCTCGTGTGATGGAAAGGGTATCCCGAATCAGAGGCATCATGAGTTGGATATGTGTGCAGATAGACTGAGGCAAAGATTCCACAACCTTCATCCCGAGAAGCCAGGGCCCGTTGTATAACCCCTATACACCATTATCCCTTTGTCTAATGTGTTCTTGTATTCTAGGCAGAATCTTGGTAGAGGGGGCTGCCTGTCATGACTCCAATGATGAACGGACTGGAGCCGAGAGAGCCGAGCAATACGACCATAGTCATTTAGTTACCTTACATTGACTGTGTTACCACATTGGTGTTACAATGAGAATTCCTCAAATGACTGACATCGACTTCCTGGCAAGGAGTGGTGCAATAATGATGATTCATGGCTGGATATCAAGAGGGTGGTGGTGTAATAATGGTGCGGGGCAAATGGGGGATGGGGTGAATTGTCTCGGGGGTGCATGGAATCACCGATAAGGGGGAAAGGTGCAGTTACCATGTTTCTTTAATTTAAGGATGTCGGATGTTAGGCAGCAAAGGCAGCCGGAAGATGATTATAGTAATTATGTTATTATCCAGGGTATAACATGTATAAATACAGCTCTGGGTTGCAATGAAAACCAGAGCTGACTTTAACATAATTTGATCACTGTTACCTGTTGTTGTGGTGTGGGAGACGAATAAAAACTTCACTGAAGCTACATGAGTGAGTTGGTATCTTATCGTTCACCCCCTCAATATCAGACGAACAGCACACACACACACATACACATTTTTTAATGTTTTCGCGGGTATTTATATATATGGTATTTAGGTTTCTTCGGGTATTTTCCCACGTCTTAAAAGCACAACTATTAAAGGTCCAATTATCATTGACTGGAGAAAAAGCTTCCCCACAAACAGTTGTGAAAAAGAACTTTTGTTCAAACTCAAAATACATATAATTTATAAAACAACACAAACCACACTGAAACAATTAATGAGACAAGGCAGGATAAGGGCTTGAAGACGTCCACAGATATCGAAATACACATACTGGAAGGACGCCAGAACTCAGATAAGAACTGACAAACTAGAAATATTTTCACACTTTGCTTCCAGCACTGGTCCATGTTCAGTTTGTCCTTTTAAACAGTCCTCATAGCTGCAGCCCATGAAGGGGATCAAGGCCCTTTCCTCCCCCCTAGACCACACCATTCACATTTCTCCCTTATCCACTCCTCCCTGCATGCTCCAGGATGAAGAGAGGATGGGCCTGGATCTTCCTCTGAATGTCCAGCCGGCCTGTGTCCTTCCCCAGTTTCCTCCACAGCCTCTGGAGCCACACTCTCACTCCCTGTCGGCTGTTCCTCCTCTCCCTCGGTGTCAGATTTTAACAGGGGCATGACACCATGAAGCCTCCTCCCAGAAGGTAACAAGGAAAACAGGTCATGAAGAGGATGTGTAGTGTGTTAGACAATCCTGCGGACCCTGCTCAAGCATCGCTTACATGCTATGTCCTGGATAGAAGGAAGTGAACTACCAATTATCTTTTCTGCCATCCTCATTATTTTCTGCACTGACTTCCTGTCTGAAGCAGTAATGCTTCCAAAGCGATATGACAGGATGCTTTCGATCGTCCCTCTATAGAAAGTGGTAAGGACAGGGGAAGGAAGATGAACTTTTTTCATGTGACACAGAAAATGTAGGCACTGCTGAGCCCATTTCAACAGTCTCACTGTTGAACGATCAAGCTAGAAAAGGCAGAATGCAAATAAATAAAGCAATATATTATTCACTTGTACTAGCATTTGATAAAGATCAATAATGGATCATTAAGATTTTAATGCAAATAAAAATTAATCACTTTTAAGGATGTGGTAACAAATACTCAAGATAGCAGCTATAACAGTGTGATCAAAAGTCTTTTTTTAGGTCAGGCCTAGCTTCGATCACATTGTCAGAGCTGCCATCTTAATTTTTTTTACCATGCCCTACAAAAATTCTGGCCCACTTTCAAGTAAAAATCAAAGCTGAATACTGATTTTACATTTAAAATATCACCAATATATTAAGCCATGAGATTTTTTTTTTGAACAAATTTTTATTAATTTTTAAAAACATACAAAACATACAAAAATACAAGACATAAAAACATAAAAAAATCTATTTTCTGAAAGTTGCTTAATCCCGGGTCAAAACTCTTGGTACAGACACACATTCAAATTCATATTCATTTTACATACCATTCCATATCTTATTACATTTTCATTTTTCTATATAGCTTTCCCTTTGTTTTAAATTTTCTCAATTTTATTTTATTTATCTCCTCTCAATTCAAATCATAATATTTATTATTCTTTGTCTGTTCTATTTCCAACTATCCGTTTATCTTTCTTCTTAAAAGAAAAAAAAAGAAAAACCTTCTCCTGTACACTGATTGGAGTATGACGCCTATGTCTCTTCCCCTATATTTATAATACTTGATTTAAAGTACATAACTTACGTTGGGATTCTGTCTGGTACATTCTGACATTATACAATATCATCAAAACCAATACAAATCTATTCATTAATATTAATATTTATTCATATCTTAAACATCTAGCACATTTCTTATCAATTAGGTCACATATTTCTATGGGAGCACCTATTTGCCATATTAATTCCGCCCCCCACATCACATATTATAAATCATTATTACATTACGTGTTCCCCTCTCCTTCTTCAAACCTCTCATTTCACGAATATTTTCACTAGTATAACATGGCCTAATCATTGGTATTAACAATCATTTATATCTTTAGACATTTTACCCATTTCAATTAATTATCATACCTTTATGGGAACACTTCTTATACTTTCCAAAATTATTCCCCCCACATCACCGATCTTAAATCATTATTTCATTAAAGTACTCCCTCTCTTAACAAAAATTTCACTGAATTATACTAAATATTTTATCACATTTTAAATTGCATATTATTTCCAGTCTTCTATAATTATTTCTAAATACAAATATAAAAATGCAATCTTATGTACCCTTCTAGAATCCCTTTTCCAATAAAATCTATCCATTATCTTTAAAAAACTTTTGTTTTTTTTGCATTTTGCTCCCCACCATTAAAGCTTCTCATCCCTTCCTTTCTCCCTTGCTTCTTCTTCTCCTTATCCTCTTTACCCCCTTGTTTCTCCACCTCCCTTTTATCCTGTTTTCCCCTTTCTGTTGTTTCCTTTTCACCTTATTCTTCTCTTTTTGGATTGTTTTCCCAGGTCTTAAAGTCTTCTTCTCCTTTTTCTCCTCCTTCTTTTCTTCCCCAGCCAAAGTCACTTGTTCTTCAAAAATGGCTTCTTCTTTATCCTGCTCATACGATTTTACATAAGCACAGACCGCCATTTCTATAAACTGAAAAAGAGTGCCAAAGACATCTTTCCCTTCTTGCTTTTCTCTTTCATATTTTTGGTGTATAAGTTCTAGTTCATCCACAAGTGATGCCATTGTACAGAGAAATTTTTTTTCAAAACAACCACCCGAGTGCTTTTAGTCTGAGATAATTCTCATAAAATCCAAAATCATCAAACAGTCCAATCAGCTGATTCTTTTAATACTTTCTCTTTTTCCACTTTCTCTTTTTGGGATAAAGTTTGATCACAAAGTTCTCTTTAAAATATATCTTTAGGAAGTCTTATTGCTGTTTAATAACTCTTTAAAATTAGCTCTTTAAAGTTTTAGGCAGTCTTCTCCTTATTTTCAGGTTGCTCCAATTTTTTTTCCTCTCCCTTCCCACTCACAGCCAAAAAAAAATTCTTCTTTTTTTTTCCCTTTGAATATTCAGAAATCCTTGCTCCTTCAATATTCATTTACCTCCAGAACAGATTCCCGGATTTCTCTTATGGTTCCACTGCTGTCACGTTAGGGAGGAGAGTGAAAGGCAAAAAAAAAACAACTTTCTCTTTTGAAATGTTCGCCGCTTGTATCTCTTTCTAGAAACAAAGTATCCTTAGCAGCCTTCGAGGTTACAGGGCACTCTCTCTTAACTTTATCCCAGTCAGAAGCAACTTCCACAGCTCTTCCCTCTTCCTCCAGCACAAATCTTACCCGGCTGCAAGCTTCTTTGAGGCGGCCATTACTGACTGCCGCTCCACCACTGCGGCTTTGCTCCGCATATGGAAGGCTTCTCACTGGGTGGTCGAATGCATCAAGAAAGACACCAACGCAAGTTCTATCTTGGGTGAGCTGCCCCAATCAGAGTTAGGGGAACTCTTTTTATTAAGAACATACAAAGAGGTGAGCTCCATCCAATCATTATGTTACATGCGTAGGAATGTTAGTGGATGTATAGTATCTTCCAATCACAATGCCATGGTCAATTTAAACTAGCAAACCAACGCCTGCATTTCAGTTAACTGCCCTTGTGACATGTTAATGGCCTTGTTCCTAGTACCTACTTTCAGCCTACGTGAGACCTGGCATGTACTGGAACTATTGAGGTTGCTCACGTGAGGCTTGGCACACAATGGAATTGGCCCATTACAGCATCTCCTCTGTTTTAGTTTTATATGGAGGAAATTCTTCTGGATCTTCGTCACTACCCATGCAAAAACTTGTGCGAACGCACACATCAGGGTCTTCTGAGGGTATGACTTTGTACAGAGGTTCTTTTTCCCAGAGGGCATTAACCTGTGCAATGGCGCGCTTTTCAGCTAATAAAGACAGACTATTGGAGATGGTACGAACAAATATTGGTAACACACATGGAAGAATAACGCATCCTGCAGCAATCATACCTATGAGAGCTACTATGGCTTGTAATCCTGGTAGTTTAGGGAACCAAGAACTAAAAATATTCTTAAAATCAATACCTTGCCATACTTGATTAGGATTGTAGGTTAATTGTCGCATCTCAGTTGTTAATTGTGCTACTACTTTGCCAACTTTGTCAATTTGAAGACAACAGTTCGTAAGATTGAACCTACCACATACCCCTCCTTCTTTGGCTAGTATGTAGTCTAAAGCTAAACGATTTTGGTAGACAGCTGTGCGTAATTTGTCCGTAGCAGTCGCTAGAGTGTTTAGAGCCTTGTCTATACGTTGACCTGCTAAATCTAAAACAGCTTGTAAACGAATAATTCTATTAATCATGTATATGGGGGTTCTGTACCCCCAGGACCCGTCTTGGGCCCAACTAGCAATGTTGTAGGTGCAGACTATTCTTTCTGAGGTCCAGGTGTCCCCTTCATATTCTGATTGACAGGGAAAACCTGCAAAGGCATTATCGGTGTTTCTTTTCCTGCGGGATAATGTATCATACACAGGGATGCCCAGTTCTTGCTTAATGGAGATCGGTAGGAGGAAAAAGGAAGGTCTTATCCACCCCAATACACATGACCCTTGCCAATCTGCTGGGAGGGACGGATAGGCTAGGTTACCACAAACCAATACATGTTATTTGGAGCTGTCCAAATTTGGGAGGATGTTGTGTCATAGAGATAAGGTAGGAGGGAGGTGTTGAATTTGGCAGGTGTGGTGGTAGCATTGTCAGGTGCTGTCCAAGTCTGGTAGGAGTTATCCCATGTACCTAAGCAAAGGAGGTGTCCTACTGGAGTGGACCCATTTCGGGAAAAACAGTTTCTACCAATTAAGTTAGTGGTGGATAAGTGGATAAGTGGATCGGAAGCTATTCTAGCTGTTATGTTTCCTACAGAAGACATGTTATTAAACAGAGATGGCGAGGCTTCTAAGGCTTGCCACGGCCATTGTTCTCCTGTGGTGGTTCCCCACAGACAAAACAATTGGTTACTGCAAGTTGTTTTGCAATTTTTTCTGCCATATCCATGAACAAGTTTTTTGCAATAATGCTGGTATCAGGGCTTTTTCTAATTTCCTTAAATTATTATATACTGACCAGCCTAATGATGTTTCCTTGCCTTCATAAATTATTTCAGTTTTTATGGTAATGTAAGTATTTGGGTCTATTCCTGTGCCATCAATCCCTATACCATAAGTTTCCAAGGCAGGGTGTTGCCTGGAGATAGTGATTTCTACCTTATTGTCTGTGGTAGACCCTGATATTCGTTTGAAATGTGACAGATGATTGCAACCTGAGTACCCTCCCCGGTATAATCACAGACACAAGACCAACCCGAGCACTCAAAGGAACCTCCACAAGGGGTCCATTGGTTGGTGTTCCCCATGGCCCAGTTAATGGGCGTATGACACAAGTATTTATGATTGTGGGCGTACGTTGATTTCCAGTCATCCGACCTGCATGAATGTCCCCCTGGTTTAGAACAAGCAACACAAACATCAAAGATTAAAACAATTGGGTTAGTACCGTCCTTGAGCACGGTGGTGTGGTTTAGGTAATAAAGTTTTCCTTCCCCTCAGGATCGGATCTGCCAGAGGTTCTTGGAAGTCCCGCCCATAAGGTGACGTTGAGACGTACAGCTGTCTTGGGATCGTAGCAAATAGTTTTTGAGTTCCTTTTGCATAGATGGTACATGGTCCCATTGTTTTGGCAAGTTTTTCCCGTAGGAAGGCACTTCTGCGGTTGTTGGGTATGGTAGATGAGAGTTAGTTGAGTGGAGCCTGCCTGCGTGGTTTTGGTCAGGCAGGGGGTGCAACCATCTGATGCGCTGGCAGAGTTCTGCAATCTCTTAATCCGATGTAGAAAGGGGTGGCCTGAGCATAAATGTCAGGCTGACTTGCGAATTGTCTGTGATAATGATGAGGTGAACGGGGTCTAAGGACTGTCCAGGATTCATAAATGTTGCTTATGGAATCATAGAGGCGTCGACCAGAGCAATAATAGGTGGTGGCAGTGGGGCGAAGTATGAGGAGTGTAGTTCGAGGGGGATGTTCAAAAGTGTTGATCTGGAAGGAAGCATTGCTGGAGATGTGGGGCCACAGCTTAGGGAGCGTTGACCATCTGAGGTAGTGGGGAAAGATGTCCCCAGATGCGGTGCAGGTCAGCAGGAGAGGAGTGCCTGGCGTGAAGTACGTCACTTGAAACGGAATGGAGACCTTGGAGGCATGTGCGGCAAGAAGGAGGAAGAGGGTCGGCAAGGCAACGGGACGAATCATGTTGATTTGTCTGCAGGTGGTGACTTTTCTACCTTGGGGTGGTATGGTCTGATGTGCCATCCAGGAACCCACAGGACACGATCTGGCCCGTTGGTCATTTTAATACGGCCCACCTCTGAAAAAAAAATATTCCCCTCTGAAAAAAAAATTGGGGCCGGCCAAAGAGACCCGCGCAGCCATGCCAAAAATTGCACACGCAACACGGAGCTGGGCAGCTGCTTCCCTGCTAGCGGGGCCAAGGCCACCGCCGGGAACGCCACTGCTTTCCCAAGCCAGGGCTGGGCGGTGGCGTATTGCCCTGCACCGCGTGGCCCCGCCTGGCAGCGTGCTTCTCAGCTGGTCTCCTCCTCCTCGGCCATACAGAACAAACAGGCAGAGAAGGAGGAGATCAGCTGGCTGGTTGGGGGAAGCTTTCTGCGCCGAAGAGGCAGCTACTAATCTCCGGCTTTGCTCCGCTTCTCCAATGGTCCGGCACCACCCTGTTCTTCTTGTGCTGCGAAAGAGGCGGCTAATGATCTCCGGCTCCGCTCTGCTTCTCCAACATCCGGCGCCACCCTGTTCTGTGTCAGGCCCAGCAAGTCCGAGCAGCCGGCGCACAGAACAGGGCAGCGCCGGATGTTGGAGAAGCAGAGTGGAGCCGAGATCATTAGCTGCCTCTTTGGCAGCACAAGAAGCCTCCCCAACTGACCAGCTGCTCTCCTCCTTCTCTGTCTGTTTGTTTTGTATGGCCGAGGAGGAAGAGACCAGCCGGCTGGTTGGGGGAAGCTTTCTGCGCCGAAAGAGGCAGCTACTAATCTCCGGCTTTGCTCCGCTTCTCCAATGGTTCGGCACCACCCTGTTCTTCTTGTGCTGCAAAAGAGGCGGCTAATGATCTCGGCTCCGCTCTGCTTCTCCAACATCTGGCGCCACCCTGTTCTGTGTCAGGCCCAGCAAGTCCGAGCAGCCGGCGCACAGAACAGGGCAGCGCCGGATGTTGGAGAAGCAGAGTGGAGCCGGAGATCATTAGCCGCCTCTTTCGCAGCACAAGAAGCCTCCCCAACTGGCCAGGTGCTCTCCTCCTTCTCTGCCTCCTTCTCTGCCTCTCCCCTTTTGCTCCTCACAGTTGCCCTGAGCTGGTGCGGTTCTTTACTTGGGCAGCCAGACACCCACAGCAGCGCCCGCGCAGCAGCAACAGGCAGTTCTGCCCGGGCTCTGCTCAGGTGTCCTGCTGGGGCTGTCAGGAGTTGCTATCGCCGGCGCAGCTCCACGTGGCTCCAGTCCCGCGTTGCCTTGGGAAGGGAAAGGCAAAACCAGGAGCCGCTGAGCCTGAACCTCCGGTGCCGCTGCTGCTGTTGCAAAGCACCACCGCGGCTCTTCCTTTTTGCCTTTCCTTCCTGAGGCACGTGGGACTGGAGCCGCGTGGAGCCGTGCCGGCAGTAGCAACTCCTGACTCAGGGGGCCTCCGAGGGGAGGGGAAGGAGGAGAAGAAGGGGGGAAGGGGGGCGATTCCCAAAAATCTTGTACTGACCCGGCCCGTCTGTCAAATTTTAAAAGTGAATGCGGCCCCCGAGCCAAAAAGTTTGCCCACCCCTGTTCTAGCGCTATTTTTAGTGTTAAATTGGCTCTCTCTACCAGGGCTTGTCCTTGACTATTATAAGGAATCCCAAATTTGTGGGTAATTTGCCACTTAGCGCAAAATTTTGACATAGCTGTGCTAGTGTATGCGGGACCATTATCTGTTTTTATTTCTTTCGGGCATTCCAACGATGCAAAGGTGCGAATGCAATGGTTGATGACATGTTTGGAGGCTTCTCCTCTTTGCGGAGTCGCCATTATAAACCCTGAATAAGTATCAATTGTAACATGCAGATACTTCCAGGGGGCAAATGAAGGAAACTGAGTAACGTCCATCTGCCATATTTCACAGGCTTTCAACCGCGGGGATTTACCCCTAAGGGAATGGAATGGGCTTGTTGACTATAGGTGGGCACTGCTGTCTAATGGCTGAGGCTTCGGCCATAGTGAGGTTGAAATGTTTCATGAGAGCTTTGGTGTTTTGATGGAAATAAGAATGGCTCTCCCAAGGAGTCAATGTGTGTGATGTCATGATGCCTGCAGCCGCTTGATCAGCCATATTATTGCCTTCCTGGAGGATTCCTGGGAAAGGTTGGTGGCTGCGGATGTGTGCTACAAAGAAAGGGTGTTGACGCTGTGCAACAAGGTGTTGTAATGTAACAAAAAGAGAGAGGAGGTTTTTATCAATAGCAGGAGAGAGGTAAGAATCGTGGATAGTAGAGACTATTTGGGTAACATATAGGCTGTCTAAAATCAAGTTGATGGGTTCGTTAAAATTCTGGAAGACTAATATGGTTGCAGCAAGCTCAGCTCTTTGTGGTGATGTATTGCTTGAAGCTGAGGTTGCTGCAAGGACATTATGTCAGCAGGCTTTTTCCCCCAAGTAAGGGCTTCAAACAATGGAGAAAGAATATAAGTGGTTAAAGACAGGAAAGGTCGGGCCCAGTTTATGGTACCCAGATATTGCTGAAGTTGAACCAAGGTGGGTTGAGAAGGTAGAGACAAAGAGGGAAGTGAAGGATAGGCAGTAGTTGAAAGCATTTTATAGCCCAGATATGCGTATGGAGTTAGTACTTCGGTGAAATCAATCTGTGTTCTCTGGAAAGGCCAGCCCACTAGGGTCGCCTCCCATTTCTTTTTCCTTGCTGCTTTCTTATTTACTTTCAAACATATAGTCCGAGAGGAAGCCCCCTCGGGCAGATAGAGGCTGCAGAATCCTCTTGCAATCCTCATTTGCATTTTCAACAGCCAGTTTTAACAGAAGCTCTTTACGAGCTTCTTCATTTGAGATTTGCCTCTGATTAATTTCATGGGTAAAGGTTCAAGTCTAGGCACCATATTTCTGGCTCCATCCCCCTATATATTCAACAGGACAGAGAGAGAGAGCTCCTCCAGGGTAAGAGAGCCCTCCTGCTTGCGCGATCCCTCCCATGGGTGTTTGATCCTCCGCTGAATTTGAGTTAGGAGGATTTATGGGTTTAGGAGTTGTGGGGAGGAAGCTTTTAACAGGAGAGCATCCTTTGTTTTGGTTTCAGCTGTATAGGGAGGAGGACTCGGGGGGGCTTTGGTCAGTGCTAAACCATGGATTTTTAAACATTCCAGGACTATTCTCCATGTGGTCAGAATCTTTGGCAGAGCCCTGGGGTTATCATGAAAATAATCACCCAAACGTTGCCATGTGGAGACTTTCAAGGACCCTTTCTCCGGATAAGCCGGGCATTGCGTGTAAATGTAAGTCAAAGGGTAATAAGGTCCTTTTAGTTGGAACCGGGAGCTTTTTGCCCTGATTCCTAAGAATACAATTGAGCTCTTCGTTAGTTCTCCTAATTCCTGCAAATATGCTATCTGCTTTTTGGAGAACTTTCTGCCCATACTCACCTGAAGGGAGGATGTCTTCTTTGCAGAAGATTCCTGGGGAGGGATCCGTGACACGAAATGGCGTCCCTGAGTTGCAACTGGCTCGTCCGGCCGGGTGAGATAAGCAGTCGAAGATAAACGCACCCATTTCTTTTAATGGATCACGTCGGGGTCACCAATTGCAGCTTTGCTCCGCATATGGAAGGCTTCTCACTGGGTGGTCGAATGCATCAAGAAAGACACCAACGCAAGTTCTATCTTGGGTGAGCTGCCCGATCAGAGTTAGGGGAACTCTTTTTATTAAGAACATACAAAAGAGGTGAGCTCCATCCAATCATTATGTTACATGCGTAGGAATGTTAGTGGATGTATAGTATCTTCCAATCACAATGCCATGGTCAATTTAAACTAGCAAACCAATGCCTGCATTTCAGTTAACTGCCCTTGTGACGAGTTAATGGCCTTGTTCCTAGTACCTGCTTTCAGCCTACGTGAGACCTGGCATGTACTGGAACTATTGAGGTTGCTCACATGAGGCTTGGCACACAATGGAATTGGCCCATTACAGCACACCACCTCAGGAAAAAGGGGTTATTCCGGCTGGAAAGGGGGTCTGCGTTACCCCCAAACCTCTGTCCGGATCCCCTCTTCTTCGGCTGCCTCTACAAGGCAGCCATAGCCCCCAGACCTATTTAGATCGGGGCACCTTGGCGCGAGCGCAGCAGGGATCGCAGAGGCGCGAATTCCTGCCGCTACCGGCCGTGCCAACTGGGAGTCTCAAGCCATGAGATTTTTAATGTTAAAACCTTTCAAATGATTGTGGATCTCATCATTATTTTAAAATGCATTGAGATCCTCCATCTAATCTAATCTAATCAAATCTAACAACAATATTTATATTGCATAAGCTGTGGTCGTGTCTGTAGTAAACAGATAATGCATTATAGTTAAGAAGTTAAATCTGCTTTATTTCAATGACAAAGAGTTTAAATACAATTTAATTGTTCATTTGAAACTAGTGAGAATGTGCAATCTTAATTGCATTTAGTTCAGTAGATGAAATGTCTGATGTTATCCTTCTCATAAATTAAAGGAAAGCAAGCAAACAAACTTTGGCTTATGCTTGAGCACGTAGATTTGACCCAACAATTTCACCCAGCAATTCTATTTTGAAGATGAGCATTGATATTTACTAAATATGACAACCTGTCATATTGTGTTGAGGCTATATGTACACATAGTAGCATGTAAGTATGATTTCCCAAAGCAGTGTTTACGAAACTAATACTACAGAAGAGTATTAATTTTTAAATTGGGAAAGTACATCTATTGTGAAACGGTAATCAGTAAAACTTTAATTGTAACGTATCCATTTGTGTGGTATCATTTTACACATCCAGAAGAACTGCCTAAAATGCAATTGGATGCAAGCAAATCTCATTGTATCCAATGGTACTTAGACCCATTAAGTAAAATTGCAATCAAGAACACTTTCATGTGGGAATCCCATAATCCTTAAATATGCATAAAATTGCATGGTAGAAGACTTCCCTTCTGCCCGTATTCTATTGATTCAGGTGAGATTGTTGTTTAATTATAAATAAATACTAGCCTTTTAGGCAAGAGGATCCATTTTAGCATTCAGTAGCATATTGGAGGGCACATTTCAAAAGTTTGTGGGGCCAGGACACAAAGTTGGCCAAAGTTTGTGGAAGAATACAGCTCTTTTAAATATTAAAATCACCAAACATAAGCCTTGTTCTAAAATGCACTATGGACCACATAAGACTAGGCATAAGTTTAGGCATATCTTTATTTCTGTTTTAGCTCATGTCATATAAGCCAGCAATGGGAATTCAGGGAGTTGAAGTCCACCAAGCTTAAAGTGGCCAAGGTTGGAGACCCTTGATCTAGATCAATATTTAGAATTTCAGCACATTTTGCAGCTGATTAAGCAGCCAAAAATAGAGATATAATGACAAGGTTTGAAAATAACTTTCTTTGTTCCTCAAGCTATAGGAATCAGTCTAATATAAATTAGCCAATTTTGTTCAGCAGAGATTTAGGTTAGCTACTGTTTGATTTTGACCTACCAAGGTTCCAGCCTTTCAACTAGTTATTAAAAGTTAATCCTATTAAAAGCAGAGGAATTTGTCACAACCAGATAGTTTGACCTGTAGGAGTTTTCGTTCTATGCAGCCCCCAGTGTTCTGAAGTAGTATTCATGAGTAAAGAGATTAAATTTTTCCTTGAAAAATCAGAATCACTCTCTTAAAAATGTATCTTTATTTTTGTATTTGAGCCAAAAGGTACAGGATTGATTTGTCTTTTACTGAACCTTGGCAGTGCAGTGGTTATAATGCAGTATTGCAGTTCAAGTCTCACTAGCTCAAGATTGGCTCAAGCCTTCCATCCTTCCAAGGTTGGTAAAATAAGGACCCAGATTGTTGGCAACAATAAGATGACTCTGTAAAGCATGTAGAGAGGGCTGTAAAGCACTATAAAGAGATATATAAATCTAAGTGCTATTGCTATTGCTATTGGTCCCTATTTGAGTCCTGTGTCAGAGAGTATGAGTATCTTTGTATATTCACCCTACAGATAAATCTCAATAATTGGGACCAGAATTGCTAAACAAGGTAGTTATTAGGTGAGTTGTGTCCAATTTTACAATCTTTTTTTGTCATAATTGTTAAGCAAGACACTGCAGTTGTTAAATCAATCATGTATTCATTAAACAAATCTGGCTTCCTACATTGACTTTGATTACCCAGAGCTGGCTGGGAAGATTGTAAATTGCAATCACATGATCCTGGGATGCTGCAACCATCATAAATACCTGCTGGTTGCCATACCTGTATGTGTGTGGAATACTGATTACATTAGCCACTATTAACATTAATTATAACTTCTGCACAGAAGTGTAATATTATTGGGGTTTATTCATGACTTGACTTTATTATGCTAATCAACCTCCGCTCACTATTAACAACATAATAGTGCATTTGGCTCCTGTGTGTTGAACATTGGCAAGAGAGACACAGAGTCAGGATAGTTAACCCCGCTCTCCCATGAATGTAGTAAAGATTTCCTTGGGGTTGGATTGGCAGGCAGCGAACTATGCAAATAACTTTTGTTGGAAATTATTTGAAGTGAGCGACTGATTTTTTTCCTGAGGTGAGAATCTTTCAAAATAAACTGAGTATAATTGTGTAATGGGTGCTTTAAATTCTGCTTGGAATTCTGTGAAAACTAGTGCAAGAATGCAAATAAAGCTTTAATCCTCCATATTTTTCCCTGAGAGAAGCCTGGGAGGAGCTGTGTGGCAGACTTATTTCTGTATAAGATTCTCTCTCCTTCCCTCTCTGTGCTGTCCAGACAGTATATAGTTAATTGGGAATTGGGAGCTGTCCCCTTAAGGGAATGCTTCATGGTAAACATAGTTAATGCCTTATGGGAAATGTAGTCCATGTCATGTGATCACATCTGTAATCCTGATTGGTCACTGAATTGACCTCTAGTTGGGTTGGGGGAAGACTTTGTTCTTTTCCTTGCCTGAACCCAGCAGCATGCTGGATCCCTTTGCTCCATCATTATGGGATGAAGATAACTGTATTTTCACACTATGAAGTCAACTATGCAAAGATTTGGACCTTAGATGAATCACGACATAACTGTGAGTTATACCTTGAGGATGCCTTATGATCCACTAAAGATACTTTGTATGGAAGCCTTTGTAGAGTTTATCTAATTGTTTTTATATTCAGCCAGCA
Organism: Notechis scutatus; assembly: GCF_049901735.1. Classification (NCBI taxonomy): domain Eukaryota; kingdom Metazoa; phylum Chordata; class Lepidosauria; order Squamata; family Elapidae; genus Notechis; species Notechis scutatus. Next base: position 81,357,002 of record NC_142010.1, on the reverse strand, counting down.
ATTTAAAAACAGAACATTGAAAATACAGTTATCTTCATCCCATAAAGATGGAGTAAAGGGATCCAGCGTGCTACTGGGTCCAGGCACCGAAAAGAACAAAGGCTTCCCCCAACCCAACCAAGGGTCAATTAAGTGACCAATCAGGATTACAAATATGACCACATGACCTGAACTACATTTCCCATGATGCATTAACTGTTTCCCAGGAGGCATTCCCTTAAGGGGACAGCTCCCAATTCCCAATTAACTGCAATTTAAAAACAAATACTCTCCCTCTTCCTCTCCCTCCCTCATCCCTTCTCTCCCCATCTCTCTCTCTAATTAATCTATTTTACCTATTCTAATATATCTAATCTATTTTATCTATTCTAATTTATCTAATCTAATTTAATATATCTAGTCTAATCTCATTTCTATCTAACTGTCTGTCTGTCTGTCTATCTATCTATCTATCTATCTATCTATCTATCTATCTATCTATCTATCTATCTATCTATCTATCTATCTATCTATCTATCTATCTATCTAGCTATCTAGCTATCTAGCTATCTAGCTATCTAGCTATCTAGTTTTTATGATTATTTACACACATTGACTATGGCTGTTTTCTTATTTCTGTGAAGAATTAAGAGAAAAGTACTCTAGTTCTATGCTTACTGTAGTTTTCTAAGACTAAAATTCAAATATATTTATACAAACTTCAAGGCAGATTAATTAATTGTTATACTTTGCAATTGCCAATTAAATAAAAGATTAACTTTTTCTGAATAGAAATGTAAACAATATTTTAAGCAAATATTCATTTTAAATTAAAATAGCACATATTCATTAGTTATCACTTTCCCTTTTCCCGTTTGCCATACTGAAACTCATATTTTACCCATATTTTTAATATTATTTGCAGCATCCAGTGACTGTGATTTAAGACTTTTTTTTTGTTAGTTTCTGTTGTTTTACTTCCAGTTAGGATTTTGAGGGTGTGTCTAATCAGTTTGTGGATTATTGCCTAAAATATCTACAGAAAGATCTTCAGATTTTCCAACAACTAAAACTAATCAAAAGGGTCAAAAGGGCCCAGCAGAGATTATACTACCTGAGACTTCTCAGAAAACAAAAACTGCTGGTGCACCATAGAGAGTACCTTAACTTACTGCACCTCTGTATGGTTTGCCAGTTGCACAGTGGCAGATAGGACAGCATTCCAGAAGGTTAATGTCATTACCCAGAAGATCACTGATTGCCCTCTTCCTCTTTGGAAGAGCTTTATAGCTCCCGCTGCCTTAAGAAGTTCAAAACATTCTTAAACATCCATCTCATCCTGGGCACCTTTTTTTTTTGAACTATTACCATCTGGCAGATGGTACAGAATAATAAAAACAAGGACAGATAGGCTGAAAAGCAGCTTCTATCGCAGGGCAGTAGCTCTGTTGAATTCTACTGTATAGTGCAGCGTTGTTGTGATGTTGGGATTTTCAATTCAATGTGTGGAGTGTGTTTGTGTTTATTTTCATGGTCATGATGTGCACTGAAGATAGTGTTTGATTTCGTTGTACGAGGTGCAATGACAATAAAGTAAACTAACTAATATGATAGAGACATGAAAAACTGCAATGTAGCACATTAATACTAATTAATTAGGAAATTTCCAGACATAAAATCCTAGCTTTATGAGTCTCTGAGGAAGTGGGCTGCTATTTCAGTTCTCCTGCTTCAAAAACAGAAGAAATAATTGGAAAGCATAGAAGGTATATACTATAAATGGGACTTTATGTTATCTAGGTTACCTGCAAAATTCTGTGGAAAAAGTGAAAAGGTTGCATTTTACATCTAAAAATGCTTCCATTATGTGACAAATTAAACTTATAAAAGCACGCCTATGCATATTTACTTAGCAGTAAAATCTTGTAGTGGTTCATCAGTTGATCAAATTTAAGTTGACCAGTCTCAAGGACTAGTGTTATTCAGAGAAAAGAATTATTGAAAAGTTTGACATTGTTGTTGATGATACTGACAGACTGGGGTTAGGAATAGTTTCTGAAGTTTAATTTGTTCATGACGAGGATGACTCCAAACAGTGCAAACAATAGATATATTGTGCCAATGTTTTGCGATTAGCACAGGAACTGATTAAGCTGATTAAACAAAGCCCTGTTCTGAGTTGACATATTCTCACCGAAACAAAATCCTCTCTTTTCTCAAGTAATGTAGCTTGAACTCCACCTTGCTGCAATGTTACTTAGCTATGTAGGATATATATTGCTGAGTTATCCTCCCAAGAAGCTGTCATTCGCCTTTTGCATCAGTCAGCTTCTCTCTAAAGCCAGCTATCATACTGTACCTGAGGCAAGCATTCACTTGCTTAAGTAGGACAGTTTTCTTTGCTGAATTAAGGATTATAATCCAGGGATATGGGATTTTGAGTTTGATCTTCTCTGTTGGCTTACTGTGGCATAGCAAGATATGAAATGAGCAAAGGACAAGCTGGCGAAAAAGGAAAGCATCAAACCACATCTACAGAAGCACATTCCTGCAAGCCTGGTGCCACCAATATCTTTCATTTTGTCCATTCTCTGATGCCTGAATTCATGCCCAAACTTCCTTCCAGGAATCACTAAACTTAATTTTTACAGCTCCCATTAATTACACCTGTGAAATGTGACGTGCGCTGAAAAGCTGAAATTAGCATTATGTTATGATTTAATCTCCATTAGATGGTCACAGTAATTATGTTTGGACTATCAACCTCTATTTTAGGTAGAAAAGACAAATACAATTCCTGTATAATTGCTTATATCTATTCTAAAATTAGTCTAATATGAGTAATACATTTCCACCAGTTACCGACTCTCATGTGAACACATTAAGTTTGATAATATACTGTTCGATACTAAATGACATGCAGGCATTTTATAGATAAGTGTGTTCATGTCTTTATATAGCTATGTGCAAAAGCAGCAACATTTGTTTGTTGGAAAGATGGTAGGAGAATAACCTACATTGTTAAAACTTGCACTATCTGCCTCATATAACACCATCTGGTTGTGTTGATGTTTAAGAGGTCTCCAATTATGTTGAGTTACATAATGATGACCACAACATTCATGTCCCACAAATCTAGCAATTCAGTTGACATGCCACTAGTGCTAGAGTAAAATCTACTCAAGGAAAAAGTCTTGTTGGTATGAAAAATTCAAGGCTCTTTTTTCCTTAGTTTTGTCAGGCATTAGATTGCCTTTATGTAATAAAACAAAAGCTAGACAATTTTTTTAAACCACATGTAACGGCTTGAGTTATGTCCACAGCTCTTTTTAAAATTGGTAGAAATATGGGAAAGAAATGCTTGCTCATCTAGCAACATCTCCTCTATGCACATTTATCTTTTTACCCAGCTTGATAGTTAGCATCCTACTGGATTATGTTGCATCTTTAGCAACTAATGCATGTATATTAGGAATACTTTCCACATACACTTTGAGCTCAAGCTCTTTTTGTAATGCAATTCCATTCTTGCACAAAGCTCTCTTTCTCCATGGTTCCCATCACCAATTTATTTTATGTTCTCTAAGCTTGTACAATACAGCTCCTACTCTGCACCATGTATGATAACTCTCTGCAATAACCTATTCTTAAGCAGGTATTTATACGCTTCCTCAAAAGGTATGACTAGTCAAGTCAGCCACTGCTGTGTTGCAGGCAAAGGAAACAGCAAGACAGTCACATAGGTGAGATTGCTTGGAAGTTACTCTGAAAACACCCAGGTTTGGCCTGTCAATGGAGGTGCTCATAGTTAGCATAATGCAACTCTGTCATATGTTTGATGTTACATTGGTGTTGCAAGGTGTGCCACAAAATACCTAATTTGTGATATTACTGTATCCTACATGTTTAGCTTAAATTCAAGTCATTGCTTAATTGCTACATTTCTGGGAACTTGTGATTAATCTCTGTTTTGCAACACCAAAAGAACAGAAGTATTGTTCCTTGCATGTATACTTTAACTTCATTTATCTGGCCTGAGTTCAGAAGTGTGAACTCAGAATTCTGAGAGTGATGTGGTATCTCAGATCATAACCATGAAATTTCATTGGTCTTTCAGCAGATGATCTGGCTATGGTATTAGCATCACTTCTGTGCAGTTCCAAGAGCTAAACACCTAAACTGGAGGCTAAAACATCTTCAGAGGGCCAGTTTGATGTGGTAGTTAAAGCATCTGGCTAGAAACGGGGAGGTCATGAGTTCTAGCCCTGCCTTAGACACAAAGCCATCTGCTTGACCTTGAGCCAGACACTCTCCTTCAGCCCTAGGAAGAAGGCAATGGTAAGTCACTTCTGAAATCTTGCCAAGGAAACTGCAGTCCAGGCAGTTGCCAGGAATCTACACCAAAGCACACAAACACAAAACACCTGAAGTCTGAATTAAAAAAGAAAACTATTTAGCTGAACAACAAATGAGTTATGTCACCTCTAATCTGAGCAGTTATACCAGAGGTGGTATTCAGCAGGTTTTCACCAGTTCTGGAGAACCGGTAGCAGAAATTTTGAGTAGTTCGGAAAACCGGCAAATACCACCTCTGATTGGAGATTTTACAATGTCCTTCCCCTGCCATGCCCACCAAGCCATGCCCACAGAACTGGTAGTAAAAAAAAATTGAATCCCACCTCTGAGTTATACTATGATTCACAGAGTATACGGATGTAACCAGTGGTGTTTTATGTATGGGGATTGTAACTGTGCGCATACAAGAAACAAAAAGCAAAGTGGAATAATCATCTAATTACATTAATAGCCACAACATAACAGCCTAGTTGGAATCAATCCAGTCCCAAGGCAGCTGCTGCCAAAATACAGCTGAGTAAGCACTATACACGCACACGCGCGCGGGCACACACACACACACACAAAATACACAAAAACACACAAGTGATTTGTTAAGAGTTGGGTGTGTTTCTGTGTAGTAGATGCTGGAAGGAATTTCTATTGAATCTGGCCCTAAGTCCCTGTGGCATGAAAAAGACTAAATAGCAAGGGAAAGTCTACATGCTAGTTTGAAACTTCCTGGTCTAAAGAAATAAAGGTTCCTGTAACAACTGGAAAGCACTGCCACTTTTAATTCACATGCACAGTAACATTGGCTTTGAAATCAAAGCTTCAGATAAAGTCCTCGTTTACTTTGGAATAGAGAAACAGAAGAACCTCAAGGGTCTATGTCTTAGGCTGATGAGATTTTATTTCTGCTTGGCAAATAGGCTCCTTCGGAATTATCCTTGAGAGGGTCATCATTGTTTTTGGAGAAGCTTTTATGATACAGCCTGTGGAAAGAACAAAGCTATGGGGATTTTCCAGGGAGAGGTAGGAGTGAAGGTGTCTACATAGTTTTTTGCAGACTTCTGTCTGTTTTCAGACATGGAGATTATATAGGCTGAATACAATGAACAAAACCCAATCCAAATCCTTCCCCTCTTATTATTTCTGTATGAAACTAGCAGTAATAATGCTTCTGGTCTGCTCTCCTGTTTTAGTCAGCAGTACAACTTATCAATTAACATTTATTAATTACCAACATTCATTAAGTAACTGTTTACCTATCACATTAATTAACTATTGTAATTGTTTAGTGTACTATTGTCATTGACCATGCCAGCCAGAAACTCCAGAAACTCCAAATCCTCCACTACCAAACAACAACAAAGAAATAGTATCTCTACCAATGACCTCCCAGACTCCTGTACATGCTTCAGATGTCTTAAAACCATCAATGAAAGCGAAAATAACATCAAATGCTACCTATGTGACAATCAAGTCTACCTTGCCTGCTTAAACTTAAACAAAGACCTAGCTGATCTCCTAAAAGCATCAGATACATTCCCTTGTCTATGTCCATCATGTTTTCCTGAGCTAAACAAACCAAGTACCCTGCCTGAAAGAGTTGATAGCATAGAATCACTCATGCACTCAATAGAAAAATGCTTAGCAACACGTTTTGAAACAATAATACAAGAAAGCCTAATTTCTCTTGAAAAAAAAATACAGCACTGATAAGCGACTACCTATCAGCTCAAAATAAAATCCCAACCCAACAACCACTACCACAACTACTACCTCAACTACAATCACAACCACAACCCAAAATAACCACCAAACCACAACCACAAATAATTACTACCCCATCAAATAATTCCACAAATGATGTATCCTTACTCATCAGAGACATCATGGAATGTGATCAGAAACGTCCAAATGCCATCTTATTTGGTCTTGAAGACACCAACGAATCAGATTACATCACCAAAGTTTGTAATATCATAAGCAACTCAAATACAACAAACACCTCTCCTGAAGATATCACTGAAATAACCAGAGATGGCCCTGAGTTCAAATACAATGATGGCTCGGTGGCCCCAAAATTTTGTAGAGTTGTATGCAAAAATGAGTCCAGCAAATGCTTATTCATTCATACAATAAATACCAATCCCAACCACAAGAAACTTCGCTCAAGACCAGACTTATCCATACTGCAAAGAATCCGCTCCCGTGAACTTCGCAATGAACTCAAAAGATGTCTAGACAATGGAGAGAAGGATCTGTACATTGACTACTGCGCTGATTGTATCAAAAGTAAGTCACACAACCCACAACTCTACATCTAACCCTATCTCATCCAACCCACCATCACTCAAAACTAGGCACGCATGCCCCTAACTACCTCAATTCCAACTACAACTGGCCTTAATGCAAGCTACTCAATGCAAGAAGCCTTGTGAATAAAATACCTGAATTTCTCCTCTTACTAAATATGGCTAAATTCGACATATTTGTCTGTGAAACATGGCTCAACGCATCTCTCCCTGACTCCATTACCACAGTAAAAGACTATCATGTTTACCAATCAGATCGTGAAATCCGTAGAGGAGGTGGTTTTGCTATTTTCTATAAAAAGTCCTTACATCAAAAAAACATCCAAGTTACCCAAGAGCTTGCTCTTCCTGAGACCATCATCTGTGAACTGTCCTTAAATATCACATTTCGATTCTTACTATGTTACAGAGCCCCTGATTATGACATTGAACATGTAATCAAGCTAAATTCACTACTAACATGGGCAACATCCTGCCCACACACTTTTATCTTTCTTGGTGACTTCAATCTGCCTCACATTAACTGGACCCTAAATGAATGTAAAACTGAACCCACACATGCAACCTTCTACAATGCTGTAACAAACCTGGGACTGGAACAACTAGTAACCAACAATACTAGACTTAACAACTGCCTCGATCTCATCTTCTGCAATAGTTTGAATTCAATTTATGGAATACAAATTAAAGAATCCTTTTCCACAGCATGATTGACTTTTGTCTCAACATATGTTCACATGTCCACACAAAAATAAACACAATGATGTGATCCCCAATTATAACTTCAAAAAAGGCAACTCTCATCCCTTGGTTGGCAATTTCTATCCACTGGATGCAATACTGTTGAAGACCATTACAACATATTTTTACTTGAAGTCAAAAGAGTCATCAAACTATATGTACTAATAACAACTCCAAAAACCAGAAAAAACAGATTACCCATAACAATAAGGAAGCTTCAATCCAAAAAGAGATCACTTTGGCAGAAAAACAAATCTGGTCACATTGCCAACTTCAAAAGCTGATACCAAAATTTATGCCACCTGATAAAGACTGAATGCACCAATTATGACATTAAACAAGAGGAAAACCTTCTATGCACCAATTCCACCCGCGCTTTCTACAATTTTGGAAACAACAAACTAAAAGACTCACTCCTGAAATGACCTAATGGTAAAGACTGCAACGATTACACCATTAAAGCCAACCTCTTTAACACATTCTTTGGCTCAGTATTTGTAAACAGCAATGGATAATACCCAGTATTTCCTAGTCGAACCACAGACAACTACAATGATCTAATACATATCAATTTTACAGAAGACAATGTTGAAAAAGCACTACACAATCTAAAACCATCTCTATCTATTGGACCGGATGGAATATGTGCCTACTTCTTAAAAAAGCTATCCCCTGCCATAGCCGAACCTCTAAGCATAATCTTTGGAAAATCTTTCAGGACCAGCTCCTTGCAAAACTATGGTCACAAGCCACGGTCATCCCCATCTTCAAAAAGGGAGACCCCAGCCTAGTTGAAAAGTACAGACCAATATCTTTATGCTGTGTCACCTGTAAAGTCATGGAATCAATTATTAACCAATCCATTATCCTCCACTTAGAGACAAACAACCTACTCTCTAATAAACAATTTGGTTTCAGAAAAAAACTATCCTGTAATCTGCAACTCTTACACTGCAAAAACATATGGACTACACAACTCGATCAAGGCAAAGCAATAGATGCAATCTACATAGACTTCTGTAAAGCCTTTGTTTCAGTGGTACACGACAAACTACTCCTAAAACTAAAATCTTACGGTATCTCTGGACACCTGCATAACTGGATAGAAGCATTCCTGTCAAACAGACAACAAATGGTCAAAATTGGGAATGTCCTATCAAATTCTGTACCCGTCAACAGTGGTATCCCCCAAGGCAGTGTTCTAGGACCAACTCTCTTCATACTCTACATAAATGACCTCTGTGATCATATTAAGAATAACTGCGTTCTCTTTGCTGACGATGTAAAGCTATTCAGCACCACAGACAATACTGCTACCTTTCAAAAAGACCTCGACTATGTATCAGAATGGTCAAACAAATGGCAACTTCAAATCTCAACAAATTAATGTTCTGTCTTACATATTGGCAAAACAAACAAAAAAAAACAGAAAATAAAATACAGGCTGAATAGTCAAGACCTTGTTGATGATCCAAACTCTGTCAAGGATCTTGGAGTACTCATCTCTAATGATCTAAGTGCTAGAGCCCACTGTAACTACATAGCCAAAAAGACATTAAGAGTTGTTAACCTAATCTTACGCAGCTTTTTCTCTGGTAATATTACACTACTAACTAGAGCATGCAAAACATTTGCTAGACCAATACTCGAATACAGCTCATCAGTCTGGAACCCACATTACGTATCTGATATTAACACAGTTGAGAAAGTCCAGAAATATTTCACAAGAAGAGTTCTCCACTCCTCTACTCATTGCAAAATACCTTATGCCACCAGACTCGAAATTCTAGACCTAGAAAATTTAGAACTACGCCGTCTTCGGTCCGATCTAAGTATAGTATATAAAATCATACATTGTAATGTCCTACCTGTCAATGAATACTTCAGCTTCAACCATAACAATACAAGAGCAAACAATAGATACAAACTCAAGGTTAATCGCACCAAACTTGATTGCAGGAAATACGACTTCAGCAACAGAGTGGTCAATGTCTGGAATACTCTACCTGTCTCTGTGGTTTCTTCCCCAAACCCCAAAAACTTTAACCTTAGACTTTCTACTATTGACCTCAACCCTTTCCTAAGAGGTCTGTAGGGGGCGTGCATAAGCACACCAACGTGCCTACCATTCCTGTCCTATTGTTTCTTTTATTTTTCTTATACGTATCCATGTATTCATAACTATGTTTTTACTTATACCTATTATCTTGTAAGCAATTGACAAACCAAATAAAAAAAATAAAAAAAATAAATACATTATGAAGCAGCCTTTCTTGTCCATCAAGAGAATTGCAAAACCCACAGAGTTGACCATGGAGGAGAAGGAGGAGGATCAAAGGCCTGAAAGCAAAAGAACCACAAAAGCTCAAGGAGTCTATCTTGAGAGAGTCTTTAAAACAATGCTGCCCAGATGCATTAAAATCAGGGGCAAGTTTTGCCATTGTGATGCGGATTATACTTGGTGCTTCTGACACTCAAGGATCAATCAATCATGGGTCATGTTCAGAAGGGACTTTCATGTCTGTATGCTCCTTATAACAGATTTGAAATATAGCCTCTATCTGATAGTTGGAAGAAGCCCACACAGTGTGTGCATTTTGCTTGTTCCCCAGAAGTTTATCTGTTGTTCTGGAGCCCATGATAAGAAATTGGTCTGCAAGATAGTGTCAGTATCCCCCTATCTGTAGTCTGCAACTTGTTTTAGCAAAGATGTTTTGAAGTTTTTGGGCAAATAAAGATGGCTTTATGTTTGTGAGAATCATAATCACTCTATGGGTTTAACTTCCACTTTCTTTATTCATTCTGTACACATCCTGTGTTTGTGCTACATAAACTATTAATTTCTGTAGTTTGAGGAACCTGATAAACCTGAGTTACTAAGAAAAAAGATCCTTCTGCACAAGACTATACTTCCATTGTACTCTGTGTTTGGTTTTTAAATTGTAACCTGTGTACTTCAGTTGGCAAACAATAGCATAGGAAAGAAGGAGGAAATCTGAAATCTGTAAGTTAATTAAACTCACTGGCAATAGAATTTTAGAAATATGATTTGTTACAGATAGAAAAATCATGATCCAAGGCAGTCAAATAATCTAGGCTATTGTCATATGGATTTAATTCACCTTGAGGGAAGTTGAAATAGAACAGAAAATAATAGAGTTGGAGGGATCTCCCTGCTCAAACAGGAAACTCTTTACCCTTTCAGACAAATGGTTGTCTAGTCTCTTTTTGGAAACATCTAATCATGGAGCACCCACAACTTCTGAAGGCAACCCATTCCACAGGTTCATTTATCTCACCGTCAGGAAATTTTTCCTTAGTTCTAAGTTGCTTGTATGCAAGTTATATATACAACTTGGTTGGACATATCATGATTCTTTGCTTTTGGAAAATGCCTTGGAGGTTTTTTTTTGCTCCCCTGTTGTTTTTAGGTTTTTTTCTTTTTTCTTTTCTTTCCTTCATCTTTCACCTTAATTTTCTTTATTAGATTTCTAGTTTTTCTTCTCAGTTTCTATTATATATTGTTACTGTGAAGCCTCTTAATAACCCCCAAAACAATTCAAAACATGGATTGCAATTTCAGACCTGGGCTGCCCTTTCCAAATCACAGTACAATGTTTTGCTTTTCATTAGAACCCTCAATCAGATACAGGAGCAGCAGACAGAGAGACAGACAGACCGGTTCCGACCATGAATCTCTATGAACTGAACACAAAAGTCAATTCACAGTATCTCTCATTTTCTCATTTCAAGTAGTATCATTTTGGGATTGTGAGACGTTTGTTCTTTCTATCTTTAAGCTTTTTGAACTGTGCAAAACTTTACAAATAATTCTATGATATACTAATAGATCAGCTGCCTTCTAGTCACTTCCACCATACTAGGAGAATTTGCAAGATCCAGTTGAACAAAGTTTTCTCCCTATACACTACAGTCAACTAAGGTGTGACAATGTGACATCCTCTCTCCAAAAATCTAGTTTTCCTGAATCCGTAATGCGCAACCATAATGACTGGTGGATCATGCTCGACATTAGTGTCAGAACTTATGCATATTCTGCCCAAGAAGTGCACTAAAAAAGTGATATTGTGAGTCTGTCCAGTAAATTTCATAAGTGAAAGTGAAAATGCTTGCAATAACTTTGTGCTGTTCTTACTGTATGTGTAGCTTTGCAGACAGAAGCAAGCATATTTTTTCCTGCTGTAGCTTAAATTAATTTATTCTGCTGTAGCCCACCCTGCAATAATGGAAAAGTGAGGAGATAAATTTGCTTTCTTAAGATACAAAAGACCTGGCTGACTTTAATCAGGGAGGGCTATTTTGATTCCAGAGCCAAAAAGTGCATTTTGATATTTTGCGTCCTGACTTTGCCATTCGCTTAGAACACAGAGAGGCTGTCAGGAAACCTTCACTGGGAAAAACAAAAAGAGGGACTGAGACCTGCAAATTAGCATCAAAGGACTGGCCTAAGATTTATTGGGACATTTATTAGTGTTGTTTTCATTATTTATACCACTGTTGATTCTAAGATATCTCATTAAAAGTGTAATAAATGTAAGAAAAATTTACAGGCCAATAAAAGGTCCAAAGTTGATACCTTCCCCCCCTTCTCTTAGTGCTTGAAGCTTTTCTTGCTTTTCTTCATATAATTCTAAACGCTGTAGTTTCACACTAAAGCTGCTGATAATTGATGGAAGACTGAAATAGTTTTAGTCCTGGTTAAGGACAAGGGGGCTGATGGATAATACTGGCTGCTTTCAGATACTGTTACCTCACAAGCCCCATCATGTCCCTTCTGGCATTGGCAGAAAATATTTTCTATTCAAAGTAGGCAGTGGCAAGGCAATAGACTGATTTTTAGACAATTTAAAACCCTTCCCATAAAAAATTCAGTTTCTATGAAATTGAAAATGAATTCCATTAAATTCATTTTCTATGAAATTTTCTATGAAAATATCAGTTGTTGGCTTATTTCTGTAAAAGGCAATAATGGCAATTATAATGGCAATAATGGAACTGTCTGTGAAGCAAATATGTGGTTTCTAAGTGGAAAAATGGTTGATTAAGAATTTATCTGAATAAATGAATTATTTTGCAGGATATTTCTGTAAAAAACAAACAAGGAGAGAGACAGAGGGGGGGGGGGGGAAAGAAGGAAAAAACATATTCAAGAAGAGCTGAAGCAGCTCTTGGCTGAGAAGTGAATAGTCTTGAAAGAAAATCCAGAAAATCCAGTTGCCTCTTGAAAAAGCACCTTTGTGACAGTAAATTCAAGAGTTCGGAGAGTAAGAAAGATACTCAGGTAGAATGAAGCATTACGACAAAGGTAGGACAGGCATGGAACTGGACATATAGAAAAAAACCCAACCCTCAAACGACAGCTTAAAAATAGATATAAACTTATAAAAAAGTTTCAAAATATTAATTTCCTAATAATTTAATATTTAGGATAAATAATTTGTTACATCATTATATAGGCAGCATATAAACAGGCAACACACTAAATTTGTTCCGTGCCTGCAGTGTTTCACATTTAGTTTAATATCTTACCAACACTTATTATTATTATTATTATTATTATTATTATTATTATTATTATTATTATTATTATTATTATTATTATTATTATTATTATTATTATTATTCCCAAATACTTTCCTCCAGCTTAAACCTTAAATAACTCTCGTACCTTCATATTCATTATATTATACTTTTATCTGTCAGGTTTGCAATTTCATCGCATATTCTTATTTCATCATTTCACAAATTCTAATTCAATTCAAACATTTCAAAAAGATTTTCCCCCACAATTACTAATTTGAGTGTGCCACTCCTATAACTTATATATTCTTTAATTAACTCCCCTTTAAATCCCAATATTCATTTAATTTTTAATTATTGCCTAAAAAATTAATAATAATAATCTCCTAACAACTACATAACATATATACCTTTTAGGTCAGATTCCCTTTCAATTACATAAAAATTATTTATAATTTCAAAAAGAACAATTAATCTATTTAATTGATCATAACCACTGATATTAATCTCATTGCAACAATCCTCATTAATTCATTTCAACTATATTCTATACCTTCATTAAACATAGTTAATAAACTTATCATAATTTTTCTTTTTTCACATTTATTCCATTTATCTCTATATATAGTTTAACAAAAAGCAAACATTTCAAAAACAATAAAAACATCAGTTTTAATCTTTCATTTTAATAATCTATATTTCCCTATTTTCTAAATAGTTTATAACTTCTAATACATTTATACTACACTTCAACACCTTGCAGAATCTCCTTTCTTAATTCTTATTTAAGAATTATCTTTATGTCTTTTAAATAAACAATTTCTTTTCATTTTTATTTGATTTCATATTTCTTTGTTTCCTGGTCCTGTTTCTTATCACTTCTTTTTCCCTTCATTTCCCCTCTTCTTTCCATCCTCCAGTTTTTATCCCCCTCCCCTTTTAAAGCTTCCTTCTATAATTTACTTTTCTGCTGTTTCTTTTTACAATGTTTGGTTTTTAAGATATTCCCCTTTTAAGTTACCTCCTTGTATCTCAAGTTTTTAATTCCCACTCTTTTCCCCCTTCACTTTAATATTCGTTTTTCCGATTGTCATTAAAAATGGCCTCTTCTTTGATCAGCTCTTCCTTGTTGTTCTTCATATTCTAGAATTGCCATTTCTAAAAATTTTAAAGCAAAGCCAAATGATTTGCCTCTTTCTTGTAGTGTTTCATATTTCTAAGTTCCATTTTTAGTTCCAAAAGAGATTCTGCCATTTTTAAACACTTCTGTCCAGTAGTTTAATTCAACTAATATCTGTAAAGTTTATTTCCAATAATCAGCTTTTATTAATTTCTCTTTAGGTTTTTCAGATTTATCAAACAGTCCAACATCCATAAGTTTAAGTTCATACCAAAATCACCAAACATAGATAATTTCTTCTTACGTCTTTCTTTATTTTAATGTTAAAGATTCCACTTTCACTTTCCAGGCTCTCTGTTCTATTGTATCAAGATTTCACTTACTTTGTGTCAAGTCTTTTCTTGAGAAAAACAGATTTTTTTTTAAAAAAAAAAACATAAATAAGTTCTTTGGCCACTATATAGCACTCTCTTTTATGTCCAAATTTAACCATTTTTTCTCCTGCTTTTTCTTTATTTAGGGCTTTTTAAACTTCAAAGTTCCAATTAATCCAAGTATCAATTACTATTTTTCATTTTTTCTTTGACACGTTCAAATTCAGCTTTAGTTATGCCTGTTTAGTGTCAAAAGTATATTTATCCAGTTTAAACAGATGTCTTTTTCCGGCTTCTTCCTTTTATGGTTCAAAGCCACTCTCAGCTGTCAAAAACATTTTTTCTTCAAAAAATTCTTATAATTTTAATTCCAGGCTACCTTATATTTAAATGTTGTGCCGAATTATCCCCGTTTCTTTGCTGTCTTCTTCTTCACCATTCCTGCACAATCTTATCCCAGTTAGCTCTTCCTCTTCAGGGTGGCCATATTGACCACAGCTACAGCTGTCTTTAGAAAGGAGTGTCTGCCAAGCCAAGGAGGGGAGATGCGGCTCCCCTTGACTCAGCTGGTGGTCTCCCCTTTCTTCACCACCCCTACAAGGTGGCTCCGGCCCCAGATC
Organism: Notechis scutatus; assembly: GCF_049901735.1. NCBI lineage: Eukaryota > Metazoa > Chordata > Lepidosauria > Squamata > Elapidae > Notechis > Notechis scutatus. Next base: position 81,341,971 of record NC_142010.1, on the reverse strand, counting down.
AGGATGATCAGGGCCCTCCGACAGGAGAGCACGGACCAAAGCTGTGGATGATTGCGGTCTTTGGTCCATCAGCGAGGGAGACATCACCGGACAAAGTGCATTTTATATTTAATCAAGTAAAATCTATTGTTACTTGTGCTAGGACCCAACCTCTCCCCCCATCCTTACTTCCTTTTAGAAGTTTAACTTGAAGGAGATCATTAAAAATCAAGGTTGTCCTTTAGTTGAAAATATTGTGCATTCCTGCTTTTTTACTATCTACCCTGTTTCTCCAACAATACGGCCTCCCCCAATAGGAAGGCCCAGCATGTTTTATAGGCATGAAATTAAGCCCCTCCCCCCAAATTAAGGCCTATATTAAAACATGCGAAATGGGGGGGAATAAGACCCAGCCTTATCATATGAGAAACACGGTATATGAACTTGTGACTTTATGTGGGCCAGTAAGCATGTATTTAGCAGTTTAAAGCACTTTATAGTGCTTTACAGTCCTCTTTAAGTAGTTTACAGAGTCAGCATATTGCCCCCAACAATCTGGGTCCTCATTTTACCCACCTCGGAAGGATGGAAGGATGAGTCAGTCTTGAGCCTGGTGGGATTTGATCTGCCAAATTGCAGTAGGAGTAGCTTGCAGTACTGCACTCTAACCACTTCATTTATGGAGCTTGGGGTCCAACAATCAAACATTGCTGCACAAATCAATTCCTGATAAACTATTTATTGCATGTTATTGTAGATTAGCTTAGATTTATATCTATGTACCACTGTGATAATTGGGTGACACTGGATTTGAACTTGGATTTTCAAAGTCCTAGTTCTATATTGTAACAATTATGCTGCACTGGCTCTATGGTGCTACACATGCTCAAAAGAATGCTTGAGTAGAAGTCCACTTAAAGCCTAGTCATTCATGACTGACTGGACAGGGACCAAGTGACTGAGGGCAGAGTCATATAAGGACACTGTCTTTGGGGCAAGCCTAATTCTATATACCTGTTCTGAAAAAGCAGGTCTTAAGTTTCAGTCAGCTCAACTAGAAATTGATGGAATTTAGGTTGTTTAGGCTTAGTTCCTGACCAAATACCTGTATATTTCCTGGAGGTGATGAACATATGTATAAAGAAAACAAAGAGTGCAGATGCCACTCACACAGATACTTGTGGGAAGGAAGGTAGTTCAACCTGTCTTCCTTCTTTGAGCATCTGAATCAGGTGCTAATACACAGAAACCTTTGGAGTCAAAAAGAACATTTTTTATGCGGTTGCAGTGGTTTTTTTTAGAACCAATACAACTGAAGGTATGAGTGATTGTGTGGGGAGGCTGTCTAGACATAAGAGTAAATATGTTTTAGAATAAATATATGTGAAGAAAATGAAATAGTTCCTCAAGAATCTAGTATGAATAAAGCTAAATTCATTTTGTTGAATAAATGAATAAACATGGCTTTGACACCTGGGGAAAAAAGCCAGAAAAAGGATTTTAAGTAGTAGTGACTTATTGTACAACCTTTTATAGAATTATCTCACTACTGTTGTGCTGAAATAACAAATATGAGGACATGCTTGTGGTTCCTTTAAAACTGTGAGATAATGGTAGGAAATGGTTGAAATTCTTTTTTCAGTGAAGTTTTTATCAAGCAAAAGATCTATTATCTTATATTACAAGCAACCTGCTCTGTGTCTTGGACCTTAGTTGTAGCGTACAGAAAATTACAGAAAAATTGCAGGAAGTGTTCCCTCTATAATTCTCTGGAATACAGATGTGTTAGAAAGAGCATGATGATAAAGGGATTCTTCCTCATGTTGTTCAACATGCTGTCCACTCCTGTGCACAGGGCTAGGTACATCGGTATGATAAGGTATCTAGTTTTTTCTAACCAATTTGATCAGGCAGGTTGAGTATCACCTGGATCTCATCAGCTGGCGGGAATCAGGAGATGTGCCAGTGGTAGGATTCAATTTTTTTTTACTACCGGTTCTATGGGTGTGGCTTGGTGGGCATGGCAGGAGAAGGATACTGTAAAATCTCCAGTCAGAGGTGGTACTTGTTGGTTCTCTGAACTACTCAAAATTTCTGCTACTGGTTCTCCAGAAATGGTCAGAACCTGCTGAATGCCACCTCTGAGATGTGCCTTCTCTGCTGCAGCTCCTGTCTTTTGGAATTTTCTCCTTTCAGATATCAGGATGATCCCAACTCATTTCCTGGATGTATTAGTATCAATACTAAATGCTTTAGTTTTAATGCTTTTTAAAAAAACATGTTTAACGTTTTATGATGCTGATTGAGTTCTAGACATTTAAAATGACATTCTTGTAGTTAAGTGCTTAAACTGCACTGTGAATTCCAGGAGGCAAAATGACAAAGTCAGTATCCTGCTGACATGATACAAATTCCAGCATTTCTTTTACTGTTCCCCACATTAGAGCCTTCTCCAGAAAGGTGGGTCTTTGCACAACGTATCTGAAGTTGGATAATTTCAATCTGGTCATTTGTGCCTTGAGTGAGAACTCTGGGTTGATTTGTTCAATGGTGCATTTGTTTGTTTCCTTGGCTGTCAATCGCACAGGTAGTCCTTGATTTACAACAGTTCATTTAGTGATCGTTCAAAGTTACAATGGCACTGAAAAAGTGACTTATGACCATTTTTCACACTTATGACTGTTGCAGTGTCCCCATGGTTATGTGATTTACATTCGGATGCTTGACTTTTTGATGGCTGGAGTATCCCGGAGTCATGTGATTCCTTTTTGTGACCTTCTGACAAGCAAAGTCAATGGGGAAATCAGATTCACCCAACAACCGTGTTACTAATTTAAGAACTGCATAAATTCACTTAATAAATGTGACAAGAAAAGTTGTAAAATGGGGCAAAACTCACTAAACAATTTCTCCCTTAGCAACATAAATTTTGGGCTCAATTATGGTCATACATTGAGGACTTACCTGTATTCTCAGGTGTCTTCTCCAACACCAAAGTTCAAAAGTGTTGGTTCTCTTCCTATCTTGCATCTTCAAAGTTCAAACGAATGAGTCGCGGTGGTGCAGTGGTTAGAGTGCAGTACTGCAGGCTAGTTCTGCTGCCTGCCAGCTGCCTGCAATTTGGCAGGTCGAATCCCACCAGGCTCAAGGTTGACTCAGCCTTCCATCCTTCCAAGGTGGATAAAATGAGGACCCAGATTGTTGGGGGCACTGACTCTGTAAACCACTTATAGAGGGCTGTAAAGACCATGAAGGGGTATATAAGCATAAGTGCTATTGCTATTATAGACGCAGAGTTATTGAAGAGCACAAAGTAAGATGTACAACTCTGACTTTTATGGCCTTGTTTGGACTTTGGGGGACTGTAAAGATACAGTCTTTAATATGGATTCTACAGTTTTTCTTACAGCCAGCACATTGGCTGGTAACACAAACATGTTACCTTTACTTCTTTCATGCAACTTCTCCAAGCATTAATTTATTTTATTGGGAGGACTGAGACAAAATAGATGAACCTGAGAACTTTTTTTTTATTGTCACTGTAAGTGTATAAGTCATCTTCTTGTGTGGTAGTTTGGTAGTTCTAAAATCTTGCCTCTGAATTATAAGCCAAACATAAGTACTTATCCACAAAAGGAAAGATGCTCAGAAGAGAACTGAATCATGGACGTTGTTCTGAGCTTGTCTTTGATGAAGCTTCACAGCTGTCACTGCTGGCCATCAACTTCCACCCTTCTCCATATGTAAATCCTCCCGCTCCCCATTTCTTTCTTAGCACAACAGCAGTGCTTTTTTAGTAAAGAAAGTGCTGAGAAAAATGAGATTTGTTTAGCTATATCAATAAAACAAAGTATAAGCATTTAATAAATGGTTACACAGTCTGTTTATCCTAACACCCCTCCCCTAAATGTTTAAACAATATTACAAAAAGGTCATGTTATATTAACATTGTTTGTGATGCCTCTGTACCAAGATCTGTTGTATACTAAAACAGTACAAATCCTTGTATAGAGCCACCAGCCCATGTGCACATTTTTGCCACCCACACTGCATAAAAGAAACATTGATTGTGTTTGTGCTATAACTATTTGTGATAGCCTGCCAGGAACTGCTGTGCCAAGGTTTTGGTTGTCCTTTGGGAGTTAGTACCCAAACCACTGACATCATGAACTTCAAGGTAGTATTTGAGGGCAACAGTCTAGGCTTCCCTCAATGGAGTGAGCATGAAGAGAACTTAAATGTATGTTTTAACATTAACAAAGCAAAACATGCCGACATCTACATTAATGTGAATGAGGAAAACAGAATGGATGATGGTAACATATGTATTGTGCATTGCTAATTTTGATCTAAAGAAATCCCTTTCATTTAATGAACTTCAATGTCTAAGATGATCCAATCATACAAATGACTAGATCTAAAGACTGGAACGTCCTAGTCAGAGAAGTATGTTCAGATTCCATTCTGCCTGGCCACAAGATTATTCTAAGCAAGAAGCTCAATGACGGAACTCCACCTCAGGCTGGAACATCCTTCCTAGAGCTTTCAACATTAGGAATGATTAGTGAATACAGGTAGTTCTCAAATGGCAACCACAATTGGGATGGGCAAATTGGTGACTAAAGGAAGCCATGCCTGTGCTTACAATCTTGCTTCAACTTTCCTTTGCTTTACAGACCTGCAAAGGTTGTAAATGAACTGACTGGTTGTAAATTATTTTTTCATCACCCGGGAATGGTTGCTAAATGATGACTCCTTTGTATGGCTTCTCATCAACTGGATTAGCAGCTGAAACAATTCTGTTCATAAAACAGGTCAAGGGTAGAAAGAATTAAGATGGATTATGTATGGTTGGACAGAAGCAGAGATCTCTCTGTTCGTTTTGCGTAACTATGCAGTTTGCATCAATATGTACATCAAAGTGAGTATGCCTGGGATCTCAAAAGTATTTGATTTGGGGATTGGATGGGGAATGTGCCCTAACCTTGATTCTGGAGCCTGCAAAAGGAGTGCTGACTGGCCTCATTTCTTGCATTCTTCTTTAGAGTAAGCCACTTCCTTCTGGTGATATATCAACAAATATGTTGCTGTTGTTAGTCGCAAAATCATGTGCAACCCATCATGACCCTATGGACAACATTCCTCCAGGCCTTCCTATCCTTTACCATCTTCTGGAGTCCATTTAAGTTCACGCCTACTGCTTCAGAGACTCCTTCCAGCCACCTCATTCTCTGTCATCCCCTTCTTCTTTTGCCCTCAATATTTCCCAGCATTAGGCTCTTCTCCAGTGAGTCCTTCCTTCTCATTAGGTGGCCGAAGTATTTGAGTTTCATCTTCAGGATCTGGCCTTCTAAAGAGAAGTCAGGGTTGATCTCTAGGACTGACTGGTTTGATCACCAACAAATATAGCTGATATATAATCTAGAAAGCCTATGGCCTTGGGAACACTTGTACCATACATCAAGCAGGCATAACCAATAGGAGCTTTCAAATCAGCTGATAGTTACTGGGTGAGAAAGGTTTATTTAAAGGGAGTAAGGCTGAAATTTTTTTTATGGGAGGAACCCCTAGTTTCTGTTAATTAAAACTATGACTTTCATAAGTTTTTTTTTAATTTTCCCAAATTCTTTTTTTAAAAAAGATTTTATTGGTTTTTAAAAACAAACACAAACAAACAAAACATAAAAACATCAAGCTGTCTTCCATAGGTGTACATACAGTGTGCCGGCTGGTTTACAAATTGTTTTGTGCTTCCATTTCGTAGTCTTCAATTATAATTACATTACATATAAACTCATATTGTCAATCTAAAACTAAATACCTTAGTATCATTATTAATCAATCATTTGACTATACTTTTATTCATTCATGTTTTACAAGGTAACCATAATTTACTTAATTTATTGTATAACAATTCATATTATCATCCCAAATCTATCCTAAAATCATTTTGTAGTTATAATAAAAAAGAAGTATCATCTTTATATATTTATTATTTTCTAAAAATCTACATATTTCATTACTGTACTGTTGCTAAGTGAGACAATTGTTAAGTAAATTTTGTCCCATTTTATGGACTTTCCTGCCAGAGTTGTAAAGTGAATTACTGCAGTCGTAAAGTTAGTAACACAGTTGTTAAGTGAATCTGGCTTCTCCATTGACTTTGCTTGACAGAGGATCACAAAAGGGGATCACAAAATCCCGGGACAGAGCAACTGTCATAAATATGAGTCAGTTGCCAAGCACCTCAATTTTGGTCATGTGAGCATGAAGATGCTATGACAGTTGTAAGTGTGAAAAATGATCATAAATCATTTTTTTCAGTGTTGTTGTAACTTTGGTCACTAAATTAACTATTGTAAGTCAAGGACTACTTGTGTTCTACAGGGTGTTGCTGTAAAAATACAAAATGATGAATAAATAAATAATTCTATTGTATATGTGTCACTGTATATTTGGTATAGTATAGTATACTTGTATATTCTAGTATATGTGCATACGTTAATACATTTTTATGTTTTTGTTTAGTCCCAATTGTGGTCATAACTTGAAAACTTTATGAACTCACTTAATAATTGCCCTGTTTAGTGACCATTCAAAGTTACAACAGTGCTAAAAAGTAACTTTATTACCAGGCCTCCTATTTATAGCATCCCCGCAGCCATGAGATAAAAAATTGAGAATTTTTCTGTTGTGGTCACTTGATGTTGTGCTTAGCAACCATGTTGTTTAGTGATATTATTGCTGTTCCCAATTGTAGTCACTTAAGTGAGAACTACCTAAAAGAATGTCTTCTTTTAAAATAACATTTGATTCTGTTTGTCTCTGATGAGATTGGGCTATCACCCAAGGAGGAAAAGAAGAATCTGACTCATTTAGTCACATGTCTCCATCATTCATAGCAAGAGATTGCAAGGATGATGATGATAGAGGACTGGAAAAGAGCTGATGTAGTTCCCATCTCCAAAAAGAAAAGAAAAAGAAAAAATAATAATCCAGGAAATTGCAGACCTATCAGCCTGAACTCAATACCTGGAAAGATTCTGGAAAAGATAATCAAGCAACGAATCATTGAACATCTAGAGGCAAACAAAGTCATAACCAAAAGCCAACATGAGTTTGTCAAAACCAGATCATGCCACACAAATCTTTCTGCATTCCTTGACAAAGGGACAAAATTAGTGGACCATAGGAATTTACTTGGACTTCAGTAAAGACATTTGATAAAGTAGATCACAATCTACTACTTGATAAGATAGAAAAATGTGGGTTAGACAGCATCACCACCAGATGGATTTGTAACTGGCTGACCAACTACACTCAATGTGTAATCCTCAATGGAACTGCATCTACATAGAGGGAAGTATGCAGTGGAGTACCCCAAGGTTCTGTTTTAGGCCCAGTACTCTTCAACATCTTCATCAATGGTTTGGATGAGGGGATAGATGGAGAACTCATCAAATTTGCAGACGACACCAAGCTTGCAGGAATAGCCAACACTCCAGAAGATAGGCTTCAGATACAGAAGGATCTTGACAAATTTGAATACTGGGTCATATCTAAGAGTCCTAGTGGACAATCACTTAAATATGAGTCAGCAATATGCTGCAGCTGCCAAAAAAGCCAACACAGTTCTAGGCTGCATTAACAGAGGAATAGAATCAAGACCACACTTAGAATATTGCATCCAGTTTTGGTTGCCATGATGTAAAAAGATGTTGAGACTCTAGAAAGAGTGCAGAGAAGAACAACAAAAATGATAAGGGGACTGGAGGCTGAAACATATAAAGAACGGTTGCTGAAAGAAGGATTAGGGGTGACATGATGGCAGTATTCTGATATCTCAGGGGTTGCCACACAGTATAGGGAGTCAATCTATTTTCCAAAATGCTTGAGGGCAGAACAAGAAGCAATGGATGGAAATTAATCAAGGAGAGAAGCAACCTAGAACTAAGGAGAAATTTCCTGACAGCTAGAACAATTAATCAGTGGAACAATTTGCCTCCAGAAGTTGTGAATGCTCCAACATTGGAAGTTTTTAAGAAGAGATTTGACAAACATTTGTCTGAAATGGTATAGGATTTCCTGCCTGAGAAGGGGGGAGTTGGACTAGATCAAAACAAAAAACAACACAAACAAAACACAAACCCAAAAAAAAAAAAAAAAAAACCAAAAAAACAACAACCACAACAACCACCCCCCCCAAAAAAACCCCCAAACCCCCCCCCCACCCCCCACACCCACCCACCCCCCAACCCCAAAACAAAAAAAACCCCACCCCAACAAAAAAAAAAAAAAAAAAAAACAAAAACCACCAAAAAAAAAAAAAAAAAAACAAAACAAAAAAAAAACCCCCAAAAAAAAAAAAACAAAACACCAACCAAAAACAAAAAAACCAACAAAAAAAAAAAAAAACAAAAACCAAAAAAAAAAAACAAAAAAAAAAAAAAAAAAAAAAAAAAACAAAAACCCCACCCCCCCACCCCCCAAAGGTCCCTTCCAACTCTGTTATTCTGTTATGACAATCATCAACATTATAGTAATAACTTCACTTTGGGCATTGTTAGCTTTTAATCTTCAGAAGAGCAAAACATGATGACATCCTTATTTTTCTCATACACAGAGGTAAGAGTTGGATGTCATGTGAGCCTAGAAGTCAAGTGGTAGCATCAAAAATGACCAAAGATACTACACCAAATCTGGAGGTGGAATCTAAAAGACTTCTGAGAAAGGAGATTTAAGATCTTTAACTTCTATACTAAGGCCTCAGCCAATCTGCCATAAAGTGATACAATGGTAATGCAGTAGAACTCAGTGTTAATTTGTTGTTAAGGTAGAGTCTGGTGAGCAAAATATGCTCATTGTTGACTAATCATACAACAGGTTGAGTCTTGGACCTGTGGTCTGGCTTTGACAAATAAATTTCCTCATTCTCTAGGAACGGTGATAGATGAGGCTCAACTCAAGGAACCCCATATAATTTCCTTTGTATTCTTAAAAACCCCCATCTATTTCCCATCAACTTTTTGCAGTGCTATCTATAACCTAGTTGTGATGATTAGACAGGTAGCAGATGATTTATGAATGATTCCTAAAACATATTTATCTGACCGAACACCATTGTTTTTAAACAGCAGAAGTCACATGATGTCAACTGAATCAGTAATATTTTGTGGTTTATTACCCATACCCCAGTCAGCCAATGCAGTGTTGTAATATGCCACAGCCACAGTTTCATGCAACTGTGGTATGAAAAGAAATGGGTGGAAAGGAGATAAAGTCATCTTGGAGGTGATTCACCAAAATGCTTTCAAAAGGAATGTTAACCCCTGTGCATCTGCAGCTCTACAAATGCATTGGCCAAGACTAGGTATTTCTTTGAGATTGATTGGATAGCTGTTCATTGGTGTCTCACAAGAATGAGTACCCAGCCACATTGGCTGACTTTATCTGCTCAAACTCTGGGATCCAACAACAGAGACAGAAATATGTTTTCAGAAGTTGCTTGGAACCATTTCTTTCTGAAGTAAAATTGCCTTAGAAACCAGCTCCTGAAAACTTGGTTATTTTTTTCAGCCCTGCCATCATCTAGGCAGCCATACATATAGCTTAATACCTCATGAGACACATTATGATCAGAGGTGGCATTCAGCAGGTCCTGACCAGTTCTGGAGAACTGGTAATGGAAATCTTGAGTAGTTCGGAGAACCGGCAAATACCACCTCTGACTGGGGATTTTACAGTATTCTTCCCCTGCCACGCCCACCAAGCCACACTCACAGAAATGGTAGTAAAAAAATTTGAATCCCACCACTGATTATGATTAAACCTATAGCACCTCAATCATAGCCATTATTACCCTACTTGATACTATGTAGAAGTGGGGAAATTGCAAATGAAACCATTGTTGTTGAAATGTTTGTGTCATTCTCATTCTATGCTAATGTCTCCATTCTGCCGCAGAATCAGTTGGATGCTTTGCCGTTTTGGCAACCTCTTCATTCAGTCTTTCTTGACTATGTTTGATTAGGCCAATCAAAACATTATTTTATAATGGCATTAAAGTACTAGTAATTTTAGTTCTGAGTTCTTTTCTAAATATCCCTTTGGTGGAATTTTCTTTCCTCCCCAAACACTATAGTTTAACACTTCATGAAGTATGTTGCTTGAGTTTCTTTTGCTTGTTTCGTTGTAAAAAAAAAAAACCCATTCATTTTTGTTTGTTTCATTGCTATAGAAAGAAAGAGAGAAAGAAAAAAAAGGCACAGAAACTTTTGCACAACCTCAAAAAGATTTGTTGGAATGTGACTCACTTCTTTTTTTAAAACAAGAGGAAAACATACACATGTACCTACTTATGTATCTACAATTCCAGCATGAGCATTATACTGAAAGGAAAATTTCCAATTTTTCCAATTCTATTGATTATTGTGAATTTTTTGTGCACTGTGCATTTATGTTCTTTCTCATGGTCAATAAAATTTTATAATTTCAATTTCAGTGTATCACTGATTACACACACACACACACACACACACACACACTCTTAAGGCAGCTAAATAATATACAAATAAAATAGAGAATAATAATGAAAACATAAAAGCAAACAAGTTAAAATGCATCTTAGAAACAAATAAGCCACACTTGCCACATAAAAACCAATCCACAAAAAAGTTAGCTTCAAAAGTACAAAGCCTGAATAAAAGTATCTTTGTAAACTAAAGGACAACAAAGATGGAAGTAGCTTGCTCTCTTATGTTCCCATAAATTGTATATTCAATGATAGTAGGACTTTGAAAAATGACTCATGAAGATCATGAAGCTTTCACATTGCTTGACATATTGTCATTTGTTATAAAAATATTCAATCCCATTGTTCTCATTGTGGTGGAAAAAGAGAGAGAGAGAGGGAGAGAGAGAGAGAGAGAGAGAGAGAATGTAAAAAGGTACAGTTAAATAGTAAATGGCAGGAAAGAATTACAGGAAAGTTGAGCTCTTTGCTACCATATAATAGTGGCTGGAAATCCCACCAAGTAATTACTTATCAATGACAATGGAACTACAGAAAGACTAGCTAGATCTAAAAGCATCACAGTCTCATCCCTCCTTGAAAATCAGAGCCCAATGACTGAGAAGATGCAATCTTGCCATGGAATTTTCAATTGAAGCTGAAGAATAAGAGATTTAGAGTATATAAAAGGAAGAAAAAAAACCTCTGGCCATTATTGAGCTTTGAAATATAGTGATAGCTGCAAACTTTAATGTCTTCGTCTTATGGAATCATAAGATCATGAACTGCAATGGCTAGTTATGATGACCTCCAGAACTACATTAAGACTATTTGTTAGGGAATATAAACTGGGATGCTGAATTTGACCCATATCTTGTGCATAGACTTCTTGTGGACCTAGATGGTCGAAGAGATTGAATCTAGTCCTTGGTATAGCTGTCTCTTTTCATTTATAGAGTCTGTCACATGGAAGACTTTACAGAGTCTATCCCATGGGATAAAGCAGTTGGAATAGGGATCCCTAATCCCTGATCTATGGACCAGCACTGGGCTGCAGCAGGCCAGAAAGCGGGCTGTACAAACAAACAAAACCCCATCCATGGGATGCAGGTAGCATGCAAAACCACACCCCCTCTGAACCAAGGAAAAAACTCTCTCCATGGAACTGGTCCCTGGTGCTCCAAAGGTTGGGGGCCACTGAGTTCGAACATTTAATGCTCAGATAATTTTTTGATATTGTCTAGAATTTTTGGATTATTCTTTACTTTTTTCTCTGCCAATTTACTAAAGATTTCTAACCTCTTAATTATGTGGTTCTATGCTTTATAGACCAAATGTGATTGTTGTTGAAATGTTTTCCCAGCCATGATTGCCTTCAATCTAATGATGCCTCTCAGATTTGATTTTAGAGGCAAGTCTACAAAAAAAAAAAAAAAAGAGGTTAGAAATATTCCCTTCTTAGAAGCAAGGTCTTTGGCTTTTCTTTATTTTTTTTTAAATATATCACTAGACTTTATTAAAAAAAATTCCCCCAAAATTTCAGTGCCTACCGAGTATATTATTATTGCAGTTGTTCATTTATTCATTTTTTCTTTTCTTTTTTTTCATTCAAGGTATTTTAAAACCTTGAATGCTCATGTGGTAGTACAAAAACTTTTGTAAACTGAAAACAAATCTGTCATCTTTTATTCCTTGGAGTCTAATCCTTTCTTTTGTTTTGCCATGTGCTTGCCCAAGTGGTTTCCTAGAGAATTGTAAAACTGGGAATATATCATTAGAAATTAAACCTTTGGCATTTATTGTTGATTTTATCACCAGGCTGGGCTTTTTCAGGTCTTTGTTCAATATTCGTAGGCCTCCAGTTGAAATACTTAATTACAAGGTCCTTGTTTTACACCCTGACATTTCAAATGGAGTCTTGGCTTTATATGATGTAATGTGTATTGTGAACTAAGCAATCTAGGAGGTTCTGACATCCCTTCAGAATAAGCAGTAGAAGTTTTGACATAGTAGCTATAGGGTTCCCCCCTCCCATTTCTTCTTATGATGGGTGATCACAGAAGGGTAGACTAAGATTCAGTTCTTAGAAAAGCAAATTGATATGCCTGCATAATTACAGAGCTATAGCTATTGTCCTGCATGGGGGAATGTAAACTGAGAGATTTCTACAGCGCCTCAAGCTAATGCTGTTTACTGAGGGACTTACTTTATAGTAAATCAGAACATTTCATCTAGTCAAGTATGTACATCTGGCAGAGCTTCTCTCGGATCTTTTTGATTGATGGTATCAAGGACTGGACCTGAGACTAGTTCCACTGACATGGACTAGTTTCCAAGCACCGTCTGACTCACTGTGTTCTTTTATTCTATAACAACATGGTGAGAATTTCATATGTTAAACATATACGAGTTAAAGAGGATTTTGCATCAGATGTTCATGTATTTATGATAAAGCAACATTTCATGCATGTTGAATACATAAATTTTCATTACACATACATTTATTTAGTTGAGCCCAAACTCAAATTTACTATAGGTGTCTTACTTTTGTTACTGTGTCATCCCAAAATTTAGAATGGGCATTTTTTTTTGCAGCATACTTTCAGCCTTGAACAACTAAGGAAAGTACATTTCAATTATTTACATTCATGTGTGTTCTTACACCCTGTTTCCTGCATTGAAGTGAGGAATGTGGTTTAGTAGTTTACATCTTTCAAAAGCAGATTAATAATTTGGCATACAAGAATGTTGAATAAATCCATCATAGATTTCTGTAGTAGAAAAATAGTGTGATTCATCGAAACAGATCAGTCAAGACACATGGGAAGCAGTGAATTGAGTTTTCTTAAGGTTGTCATCTTCTTTTCCCAAGTTCTCATAAAAACGCACATGCAGTACCAATTACCAAATAATATTTGGAAAGGTTGTTTTTAAAATAGCAATTTGAAGATTGCATAAAGCACTGAAATGAGTGCCATAGTTGAATTAACAGTTGTGTAATCATACTCACAGAAGCCGATCCAAAAACTTAAGAAGTTCTCTTTGATGTAATAGAACAGATTGACTATCTGCAGCCTTTGCCAGTTTTAAGGAGTAGTTCATTATTTGATGGGATCAGGGTAAGCAATACATAGTACTACAGTTTGATTTTCCATTTATAGAAAATAAAAACGGGGAGAATTGATGGGGTTGTCTGTCTGATAACAGTAGTCAATTAGTTTCATCACTGCCTTAAACTTTCTGCCTACCAGAGCTATTTTGGGATGGCAAAACTAGCATTTATTTTGAAACTGATCTCAAGGCTGAACAAGTTCAATAAGTATTGTGGGGACAAACATCACTGTTTCATTTTTACAGGAATGGGCTCAGTTCAAGTATTTTAAGAAAGGATAGCAACTTACAGGTTTATGAAGAGAGGTTTGAAAGTAATGTTTAGAACTGGAGGCAAGAAGTAGGTGTGCATTCATCTAGAATTAATATGCCTATATTAATAAGTCTCCCTTGTAGATCAGTATTTCCCAATGGGGATTTCTCCAGGAATGTAATTGTTCTAGTTGTTGTTATTAATAATTTATTTAAATTTATTACTTCCAAAAACTCTGGGAGATGTTGAACCACAGCCCCAATTTTCTCTGTGCAGTAGTGCTAAAATGTCATTATTGATAGGGGACTCACTTCCTTTTTTTTTTTTGCCCTAATTTCTATTTGGCCAGCAGGAGCTTGAACTTGGCAACATTCTGCCCAAAAGACTCCAAATACTAAATGCAATCTTTACCTCCCTTTAAAACTGGAAACAAATTCTGAGTTTAAAATTTACTGCAGTCATTACAGTTTTGCATTTGCATTCCAGAAGATTTTTGTTCTGTACTCCTAGCAAGCTCCAAATAATAAATACAAATAAAGTTCTATCTATCTATCTATCTATCTATCTATCTATCTATCTATCTATCTATCTATCTATCTATCTGTATAATTTATGTCTAAATTCTAACAGTGCCCACTGATTACTTTAAAGCAGAAAGCACTTCATCTGGGGTTAAGTAGCTAATGAAATTATTGCTAAGTAGGGATTAGTTTAGCTATCTTTATGTTGTCATTTTAAAGCCTTGTTTACTTTGTTTTCTTATAACCTGGAATGCCGTTTCACTCGCAGGTTTATTATTTGCTTTATTGTCAGGTCACTTGTCTATCATCACCAGCTGCAGAGCAAACGCTAACTATACAGTCATGCCTAGTGCTGCTTTTCTGTAGACACACCTGGTTCAAACATTTCAGATCAATGGGAGTAACTTCCCCTTTTTCCTCTCTTTTGCAGAAATTCAGTCCACATTTGGTGCAAGAACAGGTCAGGCACCCATTTAGGCAACTGTATTTTATCCAGAAGCAGAATATATTGTGGTGATCTGACCTTGCTAAGAAAGCCACAAACTGTTTCATGTGAAGGCATTTCCCATGTTTGTTTGTTTTTCCTCAGAGGAGTTGATGAAATAGTATAGACCAAATCTAACTCAATCATATTGTCTCTGAAATTGTTTGATATTTTCTGCATTAGGTCTACGTCTGACCAGAAGAGGACTCTTGAACTTCTAAAGAACTAACCTGTGAATGCCTGATATAGGAGAAGTTTAGTGGCTCTGATTCTGTTTGCCAAGCCACAGAGTTAAGATTCATTTCTATTATACTGTATTATATTAATAATCATAATGAATGAGGGAGATTAAAATGTCTGGTCTCAATCTCATAGCATATACCAGTAGAATAAAGGAAGAACCCCATGAAAACTTCATCAAGAAAGTGCATTCATTTAGCCGGTGTGAAAAATGTATTCCTTAAACCAAGGGAAAACAATTTTTTTGAGCTGAGAGCCCAAAATTCATGGCCATGGAAGAGTTACCTGTATTCAAAATGGTGTGCCATAGCAGGCATAACTAGCCATAAAACACCACATTCTCAGAAAGTAGCTAGCTCCTTGAATTGCTATCAAATTTCTTAGTGGACCTTTTGTGGAACCTAAAGGTAAACTGTAAAGAAATGTGGTCCTAGTTTGCTTTGCTTTTGTTTTACTTTATTATTTGTTTTATACGGGTCTCCTATTTTTAAGTTAAAAATAATCTTTTTAAAAAGTTCTGATGGAACAAGAAGCTTAGCAGGAAGCAAAGAAATGCTTGGAACCCATTGGTATTCATGAGCTCTGTGTTGCCAGTCTCCAGCCCAGTTTTACACCCATATATATTCACTCAAAATTCTTTCTATATCATCGGAGCACTACAGCATCTTTCTTCCCTCTCACTTTCTTTTTCAATCATCTACATGACTCTCCAGCCATTTATGAATGAGCCTGTGTAAACAAAGTAAGTTTCTTTTTGAAATGCTTGTTTACAGAAGCTGCCATTTTTGTGCCTGTACAGTACAACATGATTATGCTGCATAACTGTCATGAACTCATTGAAGTGTGTAGGTGCCTATTTGAAAGTAATTATCGGGGATATCTGCAGCAAGTCATGGTTTCAAAAAGAAGAAACATATGTGATGACATCACAATGCAAGCTCTGCCCCTTACTTATTTGTATGTGGTATTATAACTCAGGTTCAAAAGAGAAGGGATTTGGGGTGGTGGTGCCATTTTTTTTTCATTAGCATCCCCTTGTCCCACTGTCCGATCATCCCCAGCAGTTACTCTAATTCAAATAAAAATCCATTTTATATCAGCCTGGTGAAGAAGTGAGCAAGCAACAGTTTCAGTGACATCTCAATCTGTTGTCCAAATTGTGTTGTACTAATTGTGAGGGACATCCTGAGCCTTGTTGTTTATCTTAAAGCTGAGTTAAAAGGGCCATATCAATAAATAAATAAATAAATGAGACAAACTAACTTGGTTTGGCTTGACTATAGTCTAGGTCTAGGACTTGAAGTGCCAGAAGAATGATAGGCTTTCAAACCAATGCAAGTTCATTTTCCTTTTTGAGGCAGGCCTCTGTTCTGAATCGGTGTAGGTAGGACTGTGCATGATTTGAGATCTTCATGGTGATAGCCTGAATGATTCTGTAGAATAAACAAAAGGAAGCCCTTTTTAAATATCACACATATATTATGGATTGTTGGACCATTAGTGGCTGTTTGCTATCTTCGGCATTACTGATAGTGTATCTTTAATATTCCTGCCAGAAATAACAGTGGGAGAAGCTGTCTCATTCTTCCACCTGAACTACTGAAATAAATGAACACTGGATGGAATAACAATTTGCTGACTTCCCAAATATTATTAAATATTTTATGGCCTAGAATAGCCACATGTTCAGATTTACAGAAGACACTCATTTCTTTATATAAATTAACTTTTATGATGGTATTATATTGGTGAGCCACAAGTGATTTTCTGCTGACTCTTTTTAGTTACCAAAGGTGTGTTCATCAAATTGGAAACACCCTAAATATTGATTTCGTAACCTGTGATGACAAGCTGTGCTTGAGATCTATAAGTTGAAGTGTTATAGCATGCCTGCACAATAAAGGCCCATGAAACAACTCTTTATATGTCAGCTGGTATATTCACGCCATGCCAAAATCCATCTTTCAGTTTCTTGAAACTCTTCTTGGCTTGAGAAAGAGTTATTTCCCCCTTATCTCATTCTCAAAGCTGTGATTGAGATGTTATAGCATGCCTGCACAATAAAGGCCCATGAAACAACTCTTTATAAGTCAGCTGATATATTCACGCCATGCCAAAATCGATCTTTCAGTTTCTTGAAAGTCCTGTTCCCTTGAGAAAGAGTCATTTTCCCCCTATCTCATTCTCAAAGCACTTTCAAAATTGGTGGATGATGTTTAATTTGTTTGAGAACTTTTGTGTTTGTTAGGTTAGCCACCTCTTTATCTTTCTATAGCAGTGATGGCAAACCTATGGCACTCATGCCACAGGTGGCACGCAAAGCCATTTGTGTGGGCATGCGAGCCCCAGCAAACTTACCTGCATTGTGCATACGTGCACCTCTCAGCTGATTTTCGGCCTGTTTGAGGCCTTTTTTGCCCTCCCGGAGGCTCGAGAGAAGCCTCTGCAGCCTTGGGAGGCCAAAAAACCCGGGCCTTCTGGAAATACTGGAAGTGCCGAAATGGGCTTGTTTTCAGCCTCCCGAGACTCCAGAGGCCTTGTTCGAGCCTCCGGGAGGGCGAAAACAGCCTCAAACGGGCTGAAAATCAGCTGGGAGGCGCACACATGCACAGTGCAGATAAGGGGTCGGGGTGGGGGTGTTGCGTGCACATGAGCAGAAGGGGCAGGGCACATTGCATTGTGGATGCCGGCGCGCACGCACTTTTGGCACACAACAACAAAAAGGTTTGCCATCACTGTTCTCTAGCTTCCCTGACTGACTGTGTTTTCTGCTCTGAAAGAGCTCCATTAAAGGACCCCCCCACCCATATCTTAGTACAGAGATCCCCAAACTTGGTAACTTTAAGACTTGTGAACTTCAACTCCTAGAATGCTCCAGCCAAGTCTTAAAGTTACAAAGTTTGGAGACCTCTGTCTTAGAACATAGAATATGAGAGTTGGAAGAGACCTTGGAGGTCTTCTAGTCCAGTGGTCTCTAACCTTTTGGACCTCAGGGACCACCAAATTCATAATTTTAAATCCCATGGACCACTAATATGAATCCAGCATGCTGCTCGCTGAAACGCCTGGACCCCCACTGATGGAATGGGGTACTTCAGGCACTTAGCTTGGCTGCCTGTTTCTGAAACCTTAAATACTCAAAGCATCATTTGGACCTGTTTCCCACAGAAAACAAAACACTGTCATACCCCCCTCTCCTCTCTCTCTTTCTCTCTCTCTCTGTATCTTGTCTCTCTCCCTCTTTCCCCCTCTTTCTCCTTTTCTCCCTCATTCTCTCTCTCTCTGTGTTGTCTCTCTTTCTCTTCCCCTCTCTCTTTCTCTCTCTCTCTCTCTCTGTGTCTTCTCTCTTTCTCCCTGTCCCTCTCTCTTTCTCCCTCTTTCTGTCTCTCTATCTCTATCTTATCTCTCTCTCTTGTCCCTCTCTCTCTTCTCCCCTCTCTCTGTCTCTGGGGGGTGGGAAGAACCTCTGAATTGGTGCTGGGTGGTGGGAATCTGATGTCTGGAAGACAATGAGTCACATGCTGAAGACCAGATGGCTGGCAGGGAGGTGGGGCAATCCTGCAGTCTCCCTAGCAAATCCGTGTCATGGCTGCTGGCTCCTACCTCCTGCTTCCGAGGAGGCCGAGCAGCAGCGGGAAGAGTGCAAACCTCCTGAGCTGCAGGAAGTGGCTACCAGCCCTCAGGTGAAGATGTTGCAAGGGAGAGGCTCAACCCCTCCCCTCAGGAGCTGCAAAGCACTCACCACCCCTCTGGCACCCACTAAGCCTCCTCCTTCCTGTTGGGTGTGTGAGTACTTCTGGTGAGGAGGAAGGGAAGCATGATGGGAGGAGGCTTGATGGCTCTTGAGAGGAGGGGCATGGGAGATCGCGCCCTCCCCTTGCAGGCCAGGGAACACCCGGGAAGGGATCCAATGCTGTGATCTCCCACACACTACGCTCCTTCCCCACGTGCATCAGTCCATCCGCCACCGATATCACCCCTGTTGCAGACACGGGTGCACTGCGGACCACCAAAATTTTCTCATGGACAACCAGTGGGCCACAGACCACCAGTTGCCAACCTATGTTCTAGTCCAATCCCATGCTCAAGCAGAAGACCCTACACCATTTCAAGTGGTTGTCTAATGTCTTAAAAGTCATACCATCTTCTTTAATTTTGAATAGAAGAGAGGGAAGCCAGAGAAGCTTGAGGGTAAAGGGGCAGCGGGAGATTGTACAGGAAATGTGTACATACTACTGCCCCATCTTCTAATGAAGTTAAGGTCAAGAGCTTGATAGAAGATTTACCTCTCTCTCTTTAATCATCAAAATTTGCTTCTTTTTCATTAATGTGAAGAATAGTTTAAAAAATGCACACAATGTTTTTGTTTGTTAAAAAATGATCAAGTACATTGGTGCAATGTAATGACTAGGAATGGAGAATAGAACTGTCTATGTTTCAAATATTAACTGAGTTATACACGTAATATAGAACCCTATGAAATGTATTGTTAATTTAATCTCACTTCTTTACTAACAGTATGGAATAATACTGACCCGATCTGGGACATGCATATATATGCATAATATAAAGAAATACTTAGGATTAGAGAAAATACTATATGAATTTCCCAAGCGTAAATCAGAAATGTAAGAAAATACATGGTGAGAAGTGAACAAAATTTCATAGGGAATATGTGTAATTTGCAAGAACAGTGGGTTATGGTGTAAATTGATTTTGATATAAACAATATTTTATCTGATCTCGTATTTATAGTTTCATTTGGTTACTATTTTTACTTATTTTTTGTACTTTGCAAAATGTTTACCAGCAAAGATAATCTTGTTTTGTTTTATTTATTTGGCATATGTGTTCAAATTTATCTGATGAAATAGTATGATGGAATATGTCAAGATTTTAACATAGACATTAACAACTAGAAGTAGAAATTGCAACCAAGTTATACATTATTGATTTGATTAAAATCTTTTTAAAATCCATGTGTTTCCATTATGTTACAAAAATAAATAAATAAAAAAGTGGTGTCCACTGTATAATCTCCTTCATTCATGTGGAATATTTTCAAGGATTTTTATTAAAAGTTTTATCAAAAACTAAAAGAAAGATAGGAAGAAAAAAGAAAAACAGCAAAAGTGGCAAGCGAAAGAATAAAAAGGAATAAAAGAATCTTCTGATTCTGTCTGTAGAAAATATAAGCACAATTACAAAATTATCTCTTACTTCATGATTACAAAAGAAAGTCCATTTTTCCCTAATCAGTTTTTTCTAATAATCAAAACTACAAGTTCTCAGTGCATTTTTCCTGTTTTATGCAAAAAGTCTATTAGTCTATAAGACATTTCCAGTCAGCCATAAATGTAGACATTGTTTTTCTATAATCAAAAGATTAATTTAGCCATGTCCACAAGCTCCATCAACCATTGCTCCATTGTGGGTAGTGTTGAACTTTTCTACTGTTCAGCATATAATAATCTTGCTGCAGTTATCATAGAAAAAACTCAGTTACCTGGTTTCAATTGTACTTTAATTTTTAAAATAACTTTTTAAAAAAGAGGCAATAATTTAGTCATGTTCTGTCACTTCATGGGCACCTTTCATATTGATAGCACCATAAGCTTGGAATAGGATGTCATAGAAGGCTTTTAGTTAATTAAAAAGTTACCAATAATTATTAGTAGATATATGTTCTTCAGTATGATTCAGTACCATTTAATAAAAAAAATAGTAATCAAAGCACAATTGGGAATCTTCTATTTGTTCTCAGTCATATTGTCACCTGTTATGTCATTCTATGTTTAATTAGTTAACCCTCCCCTCTTCATGGTCAGGATACCAAGATCTTTCATGAAAAAAGAAAACCACTAATATAGACATGATTCATCAACAATTCTTTTGAAATCATAGACTCCTGAAGAAAATGTTGTATATAAAATGGTTGTCACAATCAATTTTCTTTCTTTCTTTCTTTCTTTTTGCAAACTAGCCATTAATAATGGTTAAGAAACCAGAAGATATTTCACCATGCTTCTACATATTACATTTGCTTCCATGATTTGCTGTTCAGTTCTTTTTTTGGCAGACACATTCCTAACCCTGAAAACTCTTGCACGTCTAAGACTAAAGTAAACATAAAAGAAAGTCAACAAGTCTAACATTCCCAGTGTCTTTATTTACACCTGGTGAGTGTGGAATCTGGTGTTGTTGGGCTGGAGGAGGGCGTCTCTTTTGTCTCTTTGTCCATTTGAAAAATGAATGTCATATACTTTGGTTGCCCTCACTAAATACAATACAAAATGTAGCCACATATTAGTAATAGAAGAGAGAGATCGCCAAATTTTATTTGAGTCATCTAATTCTTTTATGGTAATTGTGCAGGACTTTTTATTTACTTTTTTTTTTTGAAAAATGAAATAACACATTGAAAGTTCTTTTTGAGTTCTCTCAGCATTCTTTTTTTGCCAAGCACAGTCATTCTTCATATGTTGAGGAATGAAAAGCACTTCAGAATCATTTCATTCCTCTCACTGTTCTGCTTTCCAGATAGATAAAAACAAAAATAACCACAGGGATCATATATGCCAGAGTCGTGATTAGGCTTGCATTTCTTGTTTTCTCTTTTTGTTTGTTTATTTATTTAGTATTGAAACTGAGGTAACATCCTTGTGATAATTCTTCACAAAACCAGTATGAATGATGCACGATCGAGACTGCCAACACTAACTTTATTTAACTCATTGGCAAAACATGAGGTGATTCACAGGCTGGCCAATTTTATATAACCAAGTGTACATTGATGAACATGATTTTCTTAAGGTACTCTAAAACACAACTTTAAATATAACTAGGAAATTATCAGTTTCCTTTGTGCACCATTTATGAATGTGCATTCATTCTATATGGAATGAATAGCGACAGAAAATATTTTGGGAGAGAGAACAAGGCTCACCATCAGCTTAGTACCAATTGCTTTTGGCAGATAAAAGGACTGAAATAGGGCTTGAAGCCTAAATTTTATTTGACCAATATTTCTTGCTTTGATCCTTATACTATTACTTTTGCTTCAATCACAACTATCTTTAAATACAGTGTCAGTGTTTAAATATTTTTAAATAATTAAAAGGATATTCCATCTGAGGTATTTCTTCAGAGGAACCCCTTCAAAGGAAATATGTGTTACACTGCTCCTCCATGGAAAATAAATATTAGATACATCCAATTATATACACAGAGCCTGTGTGGTATGGTATACTGATTACACCATGAAAGTTACTGTACAGATACTAGTTCAAATCTGTGAACTCTGAACCCCATTGGGATTAATCTCTATCCTGTGTTAATCTCTATCCTTTTGAGGAGAAATTGGTGTGTGCGTATGCGTGCGTGTGTTTGTGCATACATGTGTGTGGAGACAACTGTTCATGTCTGAATCTGACAAGAAGGAATGAAATGAAATGAAATTGAGTCTTGTTCCCCAATCTTTAGTTTTTAATGCATTAGAATTTAATTTAAAGCAAGGGTGAATAGGCGGCAATATAAATTTAAATAAATAAATAAATAAATTAGGACACTTGGTTGAATGTATCTCTAAACAGAGATATCCACAAAATTTGTTATGGACAAAGAACCAAGAGGAGGTTGAAAATGACCAAATCAGGTATATTTTTCAACAATGGAAAATTGTCATTTTTTCTGTCACCAATAACAGAATGGATTTGGGCTGTCTTAAAATCAAAAGAAATTTTTATTAATTTGCTCTTTGATTTCTTCTTCATTAATAAATGTCATGGAACATCTCATTGGTTGAAGCCAAGACTTTAAGGACACAAAATATATAACTACTACAACAAAATAGCCTTTTAGAGTTTTTCAGAGAAGGACTTAACAAGAAGGCTTAAATTTTGATTCATGTGAAACAATATATTTAGATACTTGAATATTCCCCCAGCCTTGGGTTAGGATTGTGGTTGAGCCACTTTGGATTTTGGTGCTGTCTTCTTGTGAGCTGTATCCTTTTTCTTTGATATATGTTGTTTTCTTTTTAATTTTTTAATTATAAGCCACCCACAGTCTCTATGGAGTTGGTCTTGAAACTGAAACAGCAACCACAACAATAATAAATAGTAGTGAAATGAAGTTTTGGTAAGAAATTACTATGGGACCCTAAAGCTGCTTTTTCCTTAAAAGGAAAAGTATGAAGCATGATTTCAAATGATAATGTAATATGTAATTGGGCAAGAGAAAGCCTTTGTTTCATATGGAGGAGCTAATCAGAGAGTGTTCAAGGAAAAAACTAGCAAATGTTATCCTTTGTAATCTGAAGAATGCTAAGATTAGAAATATTCTTCAGAAGGACAAATAGTGAAAAGAAAAATATATATCCTGAAGCTCTTTTATTTTTTAAAAATAACCCCATCTCTTTTATGAGTATGGATTAGATTTTGAAAATATCTAAACACTCAGCCAGTCAAATCTATAGAACTGATACAAGTTTTATTAAGGTTGGGTTAAATTCATACCGAAAATAATTATTTACTCTGAAAAACTCTTCTAAAATACAAATAGTGAATATGCTAGGTGGAAGGAGAATATACCAGGAAAAATATTCCACTGTTAGGATATTTAAAACAACCAGGAAAAATAGTGGATTTCTGAACTGTTTTAGGAGATAACGTATAATCCTACTGGGAAAAATTCTAAAATTTCTTCTTCGGACAATATGTATACTAATCACTGTTAGGACTGGTCTCCATTGATTCAAACATTGGAAAATAAAAAGTTTTTTTTTTTATCTAAAGAGTGACCAACTTTGCTTTATATCTCTCTTTCTAAAAAAGGGGAGACAATTATGCTTATACAGTGAAATGTGGGAATTTTAGATTTATGATTTGTTGGGAGTAAACTCTTCAGTGGATTTTTTGTAACTGGTCAGAAAAGGCTTAGGAGCCCAGACTAACATGCTGCCATGACAGCTGCATCAGATTCTGAACTTTAATAGGAAGTCCTATCAAATCCAGTACCTGTCAATAGTGGTGTCCCCCAAGGCAGTGTTCTAGGACCAACTCTCTTCATACTCTACATAAACGACCTCTGTGATCATATTAAGAGCAATTGCGTTCTCTTCTGCTGATGATGTAAAGCTGTTCAATACCACAGACAATACTGCTACCCTACAAAAGATCTTGACTATGTATCTGAATGGTCAAACAAATGGCAACTTCAAATCTCAACAAATAAATGCTCTGTCTTACATATTGGCAAAAAAATCAGAAAATAAAATACAAGCTGAATAGTCAAGATCTTGTTGATGACCCAAGCTCTGTAAAGGACCTTGGAATACTCACCTCTAATGATCTAAGTGCTAGAGCCCACTGCAACTACATAGCCAAAAAGGCATTAAGAGTTGTTAACCTAATCCTACGTAGCTTTTTCTCTGGTAATATCACACTACTAACCAGAGCATACAAAACATTTGCTAGACCAATACTCGAATACAGTTCATCAGTCTGGAACCCTCATTACGTATCTGATATTAGCACAATTGAGAAAGTCCAGAAATATTTCACAAGAAGAGTTCTCCACTCTTCTACTGGTTTTAGAATACCTTATGCCACCAGACTTGAAATTCTAGAACTAGAAAACCTTGAATTACTCCGTCTTCGGTCTGACTTAAGCATGGTATATAAAATCATACATTGCAATGTCCTACCTGTCAATGAATACTTCAACTTCAACCATAACAACACAAGAGCACACAATAGATACAAACTCAAAGTAAACCGCACCAAACTTGATTGCAGGAAATACGACTTCAGCAATAGAGTGGTCAATGTCTGGAATACTCTACCCGACTCTGTAGTCTCTTCCCCAAACCCCAAAAACTTTAACCTTAGACTGTCTACTATTGACCTCACCCCTTTCCTAAGAGGTCTGTAGGGGCGTGCATAAGCGCACCAACGTGCCTACCGTCCCTGTCCTATTGTTTCTCTTATTCTTTTATTTTTCTTATATGTACCCATTTCATGTATTCACAACTATGTATACACTTATACTTATTATTTTGTAAACAATTGGCAAATCAAATAAATAAATAAATAAATAAATAAAAAGGCAAGTAGGAGAAAATGATGTTATTGTTATTGGTATTGAGTTGACTATGAGTAAATGAGAGAAAAAGACATAGGTGTTTGCCTAGTTTGGATGAGCAAGGATCAACATTCACTGTTTTCCTTTTAATGGGGAGAGGATCTAGAGTTGTGCTTAAGAATACTGATTCTGTTGGGCATTCTACCCCAAAGCATTTGCTTCTTTATATTTCTAACTGAAACAAGATGAAACAGAAAAAGGGTGGGAGTGGGGGAGAGAGAAAGAGAGAGAGGGAGGGAGGGAAGGGAAGGGACGGGAAGGGAAGAGAAATGGAAAACAAGATAGATAAGAAGAGTAAACAGACAGCTTGGCTTCCATTGTACTTGTTTGGAGGACAACCTCAGCTTCCTACACACGGGTGGGTTTCTACCGGTTGTGTCCACCTCTGTAATGCCCACCCAGCTCTTACCTGACCTTTATTTCCTGATTTTTCAACTTCAGCTGCCATGTGAGGAACAGCTGCAGTTAAAAAAGCAGGAAAAGAGGGCTGTTTCAAAGGCTGCTTCTTTGCACGCAGTGTGCTGATGACAATTTACAGGCGCACCCTCGCAGCATGCAGGGAAGCACATGATAAATCACCGAACCTCGTAAATCACCCGGTAGTTAACCCTGTCCTATCCCACCCCTGTTCCTACTTTCTGGAATGTCCTGCTGCCCACATCCCAAGAAATCTGAGAATGTAAGCAAGATTCTTTGTTTGCTCAGCACACTCATTAGTGAAGAAAGCTACAGAAGGACATGAGTTGCTTTCTGCTCTCTTTTCCTGGTTGTTGATTTTGTTATTGTACATTTCATGTGTGGCTGAGAGAGTCATTAGAAGGCTTAAAGGGACTGCTTGTGGTGATAGAAACAGGCTACAAAACATGCAGTCCTCATGGAATGCACTGGGCAGAATGGAGGGGTGATGATGGATAAGAAGAATAGGATTTCTCCCCCCTCCCTGTTTGACATTATTTGCACAAAGCAAAACACCAACGAATGAAGTTTTTCATCAATCAGTTGGCCATGCACATAGACAGCTGTGCAACATGACAGAACAGACCTACAGATTATATTGTTTATAAACAGGTTACTTGAAAGCCAGTGTTATGGCTTGCTTTGTCAGAACTTGAATGATTGTTTGATTAATCCACTGCTTCTGCTTTTGCTGCGGAACAAAGAAAAGGTAAGTTCCATCCAATTGTAGCATAAAACATAAACATAAAATATGTTTGCATAGACACAATTTTTCAGGAGGAAAAAGTGGACAATGCCTCACCTGTCCAATGGAAGAAAGTTGAATGCCAGTTAGAACACAGCCCTAGAAAATTTGGAATTGTTATATTTTTATGGCAGCAGAATGCAATTTTTTAAGACTTAAGTCAGGGACACAACAAAGCAGTGTGTGTTTCACTTTGTGTTTGTTTGTATGTGGCAGGTCAATGTGTCAAATCAGTGTTGGTTTAATTTACCGCTAATCTACATATCATCAAAATTAAATTAAAAATTTTCCTTCTGTCACATGCAGGTATACGCTCAAAAAGTCATGCCTAAGGATTTGAGATACTAAATGCAGTCCTGAAGAACTGAATTACTGTCCTTCAGATTACTTTTCATCTCAGATGCTGGAGGTCCATGATGTCCTAGCTCTTTTTCTGCTCTCTCAGTTTCATGTTTCTATCCCATCTCTCTCTAGAGGCATCGTATTGCCCTTATATACGGACCAAGCCACTTACTCATGAGAAGAGAGTCACATGGAGAAATAACATCTAGCTAGTCAAAGAACCTATCATAGCTTGAGAGCAGGGGTGGGATTCAAATTTTTAACACCGGTTCTGTGGGTGTGACTTAGGTTGTGGGCGTGGCTTGGTGGTCATGTGACTGGGTGGACATGGCTTGGTGGTCATGTCATTGGCTGGGTGTGGCCAACTCAATATCACTCACATTGAGGCACACATCTCCTTACCTGGCCTCTCATGACTGTGGAGATGCCGTAACAATCATAAGTGTGAAAAACGGTCATAAGTCACTTTTTTCAGTGCCACTGTAACTTTGAATGGTCACTCCACACAAGCAAAGTACCAGGAAAGGAGGGGAAAAAAACTCCAGAGACGTTCCTGAGACAGGAAGTCTAGTCCTGCCAAGAATGTAATGAGGGTTAATGGAGAGGCAGTTTCTGTAAGCAACACCAGAATGTTTCCTTCCTGCCTTCCTTATAGGATTAGGCCAGTAATTTCTTCTAACAACAGGTTCTCCGAAATGCTTAGAATGTTAACAACCGGTTCTAGCGAATAGGTGCGAACTGGTAGAATCCCACCCCTGCTTGAGAGGGATTATAAACAAAGGGACAGTCAAAATAGCCTTTGACTTTAGAAGAGAAAAAAGAACAAATAACAAAGTAGAAATACTTTGATGGCCTGAAGCAAATGTGTAAAATTTCCCTATGATGGCAGGATTTGGGTGATGAGCATGCTATCAGTGGGACTTGAGTTATAAAGC
This sequence comes from Notechis scutatus, assembly GCF_049901735.1. NCBI lineage: Eukaryota > Metazoa > Chordata > Lepidosauria > Squamata > Elapidae > Notechis > Notechis scutatus. Next base: position 81,314,252 of record NC_142010.1, on the reverse strand, counting down.
ATGCAGCAGATAGTAAACGGTCTTTGCCAGATGAACTCCTGAAATTATTTAAGCATAGCATTCGGGATAAAGACTTCTTTCTACCTGAATTGTGTTGCTTTCCATCTCCTCCCCTCTTCTTAAGCCAAATGGCATGCTTATAAGCAGAGGGTGAGTTTGAGCTAATTACACAATAACTTCATTCTTCCATTCAGCCCACCAAGTATTATGTAAGTGGTAGATCCTCATGACCTAAGTAACTGAATGCCAGACTTATTTTTAGTAATCACCTTGTCACTGCATGGTAGTTCGGATAGCAGATTAGTGCTATTAGTTCAGGTTCACTACATAGAGGCTATGCATTACATGAGGATTCGATGCTGAACATGTCGATAGATTGAATGGCAGGCATTCAGTACTGGGTCCATCGATGGGGATAACATCACCAGTGTAGAGCCTCTTGGAGAGTCAATGAAACAGCAGCCTTTTCTTTCAGCAGCTACCTTCCTGAAAAGAAAAAGAGGGAGTATGAGAGGAAAGACATGTTATTTGGGCAATCATTATTATATTATCTGAGTATAATGGCTATTAGGATAAGAAGAAGCTGTAAATAGTATCAGTAATACTTAATTCATAAAGATCTTTTAGAAGATTCCTCTCTATTTATAGCTTCTTCATCATTTGTAATATGTGGAGAAAGAAGTGAAATGTACATTCCCCCCAGCAAGATTTTTCATTTTCATCTTTTTTTTAGCATTTCAAATGGCCCACACAGTGGTGGTATTCAAATAAAGTTGCCACTGGTTCGGTGGGCATAGCTTGGTGACCGTGCTTTGCGCGCATGCACACTTCGCATGCATGCGTGTGCCAAACATGCACTTTGCGCAGGCACAAAGGTGTTCTAACTTGCCTCCTGCAAGCCTGCATGATGCTGGTTGCTGTAGCAGCTGCCGCGCGGTGCTATTCTGCGCCGCGCAAAGCAGCTACGCTTTGAATTCTGGCCATAAAAGTGAGTATGGGAGCCTGAGTGTGTGGGTGGGCCAAACACAGAGCAGTGAAGAGAACCGGTTCAGTCTCCACTGCTCATCGCTGCTACCGGCTCTCCAGAACCGGGCAGAACTGGTCGAATACCATCACTGGCCCCACAAAATGCAAAATTATAAGTATGTGTTTTAAAGATTTAGCTGGTTGAAAAAAGGTTTCTTCAGTTTTAAGTGCTTTGCCCTTGCTTTCTTCCTAGCGCTGAGAAAGAGTGAATGGCCCAGTTAGTTTTGTGCTTAGGGCAATACTGGAACTCACACCTCTAATCTGGTACCTTAAACAATTACACTAAGCTGGATCTCTCATCAATTAAGTAAAATATACTTTTTAAAAATCACAGAACCTAATTGTGGAAAATAAAAATGTAATGAGATATATATTCATTCATTTATTTAACTTCACGTTTAAGGTCCTGAAAATTAATATATTATTCTGGAACACATACGTAGACTGTTGTAGTGTTACAATTTTCAAATATTGTTTTGAAAAAGATTCAGTATTGAAAAGTAAAAAAAAAATCATCCTCTTTCTTAGCAATATTTGTTTGTTTGTTTGTTTGTTTGTTTGTTTATGTATTTATTTATTTATTTGTTTATTTATTTATCTATCAGAAACCACATCTGTCTGCCATAAAGGGACTCTGGGTGGTGCACAAGTCAAATATTAAACACAAAAACTGTATATAAAATTTAGATAAGAAGCAAAGATAGTTAAAATTCAATACTAAAAGTTAATTAAGAGGTGGGATGGGCCTTCAGGGTGCATGCTCCCCTGTGTTTGGTTTGTGAAAAGTTAAGGATTTAAAATATGTTGGTAGAGGAATTTAGCCAATTAGTATTCTTTGAAGTAACTTCTGGGATTAGGGGAGGATCTATAGGAATTGCTTGTTCATCTCTCTCTCTCCTGTATTGCCAGGCTGAATATTATATTAAGAAGGCTTGACATTTTTGACAAATGATATATTCTTTCTGCCTATCTTCTTCTAGATATGAATCACTGTTTATGCCCTGCCTTACAAGAGAAATTATCTTTCAGCAATCAGAGTTGAATAGTAATGCTAAAATTCTCTCACACTTCAGATTCAGTGTACCTTAGTATATTCTGTGATAAACACATATATACACCTGGAAACAGCCTTTCTGTAGCAGGAATAAAGAAGTAGTCAGCAGGTGCCAAACAATAAACTAAACTTTGTTCTCACTTCTTATTTTCTTAACTAATGCCAAGGACTCCATAACATCACGCACATTGTACATCTTCATTCCTAACAATAATGTTTGCGTAAGTGTTTGGTTGACTCAGTCTTAGCTGTTCTTTTTGAATTAGCTCAGAATTAATGGTAGATTTTTTTTAAAAAAAAATTCACATTATAGTTCCCACAGTAAATAGTGCATAATCTTCAAATGCATTATATAAAGACACCCATGAATATTACTACCCTCCCAGGCAGCACCATATCATAAACTATGAACAAAATAGGCATCTATATATGGAACTAATATTAGTATGTTTATTAAAAACAATCAAGTGATTAGAAACACAGTGGGCTACAGCCAACATCATGTGTGTAGATTCTCATTTGCTCCCCCACCCCCCAATTCAATTTTCCTTTCTGCCTCTAAAAGCTGTTTGGAAAAACTGCCAATCCTTTGGAGTAGACTTGTGGAGGGCATGGCTGTCTACACATTATGGTCAGAAAAATCAAAATGCTAGCCATGATCAAAGCGCTGCCTCTTTAGAGACTACATCTAAGACATATTATCTTCTTTTCTACTAAAATTTCACTAAAACAACAACATAAGGAAAATACATATGATTACAGTGTGATTTTTTTTCTTAGTGCATGCATGGATTCTTCTGAATATTCTACAACATATAGAATTCTATCACTTGTATCTTACACAATCCATTCTACCAGAGTTCCACATGATATTGGCTGATATTGCCTGTTGATCAATGGAGCAAATAATGTTTGGAAAATTTGAACATTGCATGGCTGGTAAATATATGCCTTTTCCTTATTTTATGGGATATGGGCAAAGATAGTATTCAGCCAGTTCTGACAGGTTCTGGAGAACCGGTAGCGGAAATTTTGAGTAGTTTGAAGAACCAGTAAATGTCACCTCTGGTTGGCCCTGCCCCCATCTATTCACTGCCTCCTGAGTCCCAGCTGATCAGAGTCCCAGCTGATCGTCTGGGTCTTCTTTTGTTGCCCTGCACCTGAGAACACAGCTGGAAAGCAGGTTAGTGGGGTGGGGTGGGAATGGAGATTTTACAGTAACCTTCCCCTGCTAGCCCACCAAGCCATGTCCACCAAGCCACGCCACGCCACACCCACCAAACCACACCACGCCCACCAAGCCATGCCCACAGAACTGGTAGTAAAAAAAAAAGTATACCATTACTGCATACAGGGATTCATTTTGTACACAAAGCTCAACCCACCTCAAAATAAAAGTACTGTATTTGTTGCTTGTACCTCCTAATATCATCAAATGTCTTCCTGTCCCTTAGTTGATGCTGACTTACAGAGACTTGGCTCTGGTGCAAATAGATTCAAATACACAAGGATGAATTAAAAGCTGTTTTGTACAGATGTATGTCATCAATTTTCTCCAGAGGTACTTTGGAAAAATTATCAAGCAGAATTTCCCTTCTCCCAGAACTGTTTATTCAACTGCAGTCAAAACTATTTATGTTTTTAGAAAGATTTAATGAAATTAGATTTTAACCCTGGAACTACATTGTCTCGTCTATTTTGATATCTGATGTATGGCATACTTCGATTCAGTTTCTTCAGTTCTCTTCCATCTTAACGGGAAATGCATTAGAGTACTTATAACAAAATGACAGACATCTCAGATCATGCCTTTTCATGATTGATCTTATCACATGAATTTCTAAAAATTAATGTAGCACCTGTTTTCCTATCATTCTCCCTGAAGAAAGATGACATCCATCTTATTTTAATTTGATATATAAATAATAACTAAATTTCCAACTAATATTAGAGACTTTTTGAACCACACATTAAAAAGGTTATAAAATATTCATATTTAGATTACATTCTTATCCAAGAAGTGTATTTTTATGGATATACTTATTTTTGGATAAGAATGTGATTTGAACATGGATTAGGCCTAGATTTAGGCATACTTAAAACAGCTAAACCTGTTCATGACTAACTGAAATTTCATTGATTTCAATGAGTGCAATGTAAGTATGACTAATTCTGGATTTGGTCTAAAAGGCATTTTTGTTTGAAAAATAAAAGCAAAACATATTGTAAAATATCTGGTTGATGATATCTTTCAATTCCAAAATTACTGAAAATATAATCTTAAAACACAGTTGTCAAATAAGCACGACATTTGTAGATCACAGTTTTTAGGAGGAAACATTTCACATAAATTATATTTCAGTTTTGACTCTATGTGTAACATTTGTTTGATTCAAAGTTCAGGGTTACTAAATCTTGCCTGCAAAACTCTGGATCACCACTAGATTTTGTAACCCTTTTGAAGTTGAACCATTGGATAGAAGAAACCTGAGAGGCACTCTGTTAATACAAACAGAACAGTAGCTTTTGCTTTGAGTCGGGCAAGAAAACCTGTGATGCAGTGGAAGAGTTAAATCAAAATAACAAGGATGAGTTATCCAGTAGCTTTCCCAGGCTAATCTCAAGAGAGCCAATACCAAATCTACCTATTTGTCAAATCACTGACAATAGCCTATTTCTTGCTACCATATGCTTTATTAAAGAAACACTTGACCTACCTGTCATACCAAGAGCTTTCTCTTTTCCCCAAACAGAAATAATATAGACATTTCCCTTAAGGGAATCCTGATGCAAATACATCAAGACAGGTTGCCAATTTGTTGAGCATATTAGGATATGGCAAACTGTCAAGGGAAAAAGGCTGTGATACAGAGAATTCTAACAAGCTTATTTTCTCCCGTTTTTTTCTCCCCAGCCACGCTTTTGGAGGCTCTCTCACTGGTTTATATCACCCCATTTATACATTATATTTTATGGACAGCTGTCAGATGTGACTGTCTGCCTTCTCTTTTGAGCATTTAGAAATCTCTCTCTTAGCCTCTGCCAATAACTGTTGCAAATCTCCCAGCTGCAAATTGCTACGGGCAAAGATACAGCGGTGAACTTGAAAACAAGTCTTCCGCAAAGCAAAGAGAATGGGCTGTGATTTGCAAGAAGGCCATGCTCTCAAATGAAGCTTTGCAAATTAATTTTCCATTCTTCTCTTGCTTTGCCTTTATATCATGAGACATGGTTGAAAGGGAGGACTAAGTATTTATTAATTGAAGCGAAAGAGAGAGTTACAATAGCATTCCCCTATTGTGTTTAAAAGGAGATCATAGGGAAAGCCCAAAGTTAAACTGGAGTGCAGAGTAAGGTACAGATTTATAGGCTATACATATAGAGAGTTTGGTAGCTTAGAGAATGCATATTTAACTCCCAAGAGGCAGTTTTTGTTCTGAACAGAAATATCCTGCACATTTTAAGACTACTACATGAGTAAAGTTTTGCTTTTGACAATCTTCCAATCCTTCCCTCTAAATTTTAGCTATGTCAGTCTCAAGATATCTTTGATGTATGCACCATTTAAAAATTGATTGGCTAGTGTTACATTCTATATAGAAAACAAAGCAGGAAGGAAGTGATCATATTTGGTCTCTGTTGCAATTGCTTCTCCTTAGTTATTATTAACATTTTTGAGCAGTAGATTTTCAATGTTGTGGCATCCCACAGAACTTAATGGGAGTTCCATATAAATTTATACAGGATTAGGTTGTACAGGTTCCTTAGGACAAAAGCTAGAAACCATATTTGCAAGTGATTGATGGCTGAATTTGGATAGTGCCATCTGCTTAAATGTCTGTGTAAAATGCAAGCTGAAATGATTTTGTGCTTTCCTCTTAATTATTCCAGAGAAAATTTTATGTGGTTCTGCAATGCTATTTGCATAACTGATGCAATAATAATAATATGTTAAGAGTTCTTAGTGTGGCATATTCTCCCAGGCAAAAAGATCATTTGCTGCTACCCATATTTTCTATCTTTCATTATTTAGTAAATGACAGGTAGATCTAATTTCAAGCTTTGCATCCTCATTTGTGTGTGCCTGTCTTGTCTCACTATCAGATCTGGCTCCTGCCAAGCCAACAATGCAAGGCCTTGGAAGCTAGACAAGGTTCTAGGAAAGGAAGAAGGAAGTCTGTGACAGGTAACAGAAACCAGCACAGTAGTCAAATTAGAAAGCATGCCAAATTTACAGGTCTTCATAGAATTCACACCTGGGACCTTAAACAGTTGTTCAATTGGCATCTTTGCCTAATCTGTTATTTTGCAATCTCTTCCTTTCACCAGGACTACACAGGTTGCATCCCTTTCTAATCTGCCTGACTTCAGCAGGATGGACAGACTTCAGTCTTCTTGGATTGATTTTATTTTATAGCCCCCCCTCCCAAGATCAACCCATCAGAGCTAAAATGTATAATTAGAATTCATGAGCAATGCATAATCTCAATCTAGGATTCTTTTTAAAATTCATTTTGGCAGAGTACTGATTGAAGCTCATAATCTTTCATGTCTATGGAGATTCTCAGTCATCTAGGTTATGGCTGTCCCAAAAGGCAGTTGGACTTTGTTTTTCCCTGAAGATGTTTTCACTCCTTATCCAAGAGATGAAAACTGAAGAAGTTTCTTGGATGAGAAGTGAAACGTCTTCAAGGAAGAACAAATTCCAGTTGCCTTTTGAAAAAAAGCACCTTTGGAACAATTCTTTCAGGTAAAATTCCACTTCTGATGATCCCAAGTCTTGTCCATTTCGACAATTTTATTTTGATGGAGGCTTGTTGAGGTTAATTCTTTAACTATACATTGGCTCCACTCATATCCTGATTGCTTCAAACCATAAAGACTCTTTTTCAATCTCCAGCAATCAGTTGTATTATCATTTTGGAGACCTAAAGGTTTCTTTAAATATATAGTGTCTTGCAACTGGTGGACTTTCCTGTGCCACCTGCTCCTGTTCTTCTACATCCTCCTGTGCCTGTTCTCCTACTTCCTCCTGTTCTTCCTCTTTAATGGCTATTCATGGTTTACTGATTTTATCTTTAGGGACTATCTGGGTGTCAATAATAATATCATTGCTGGATTCCTGTTCCAGTTTATCCCATCCAACGTGCTCTAGAAATTTTGCACTAGAACTACAATAAACATGAGCTGTGCCTTGATCTCAAAATCTAAATGATCTATGGGTGGCTTTGTAACCCATAAAAAATAACTTCTTAGCTCTATGTTGCCCTTTCAGTCTTACTTGTGTGTAGGTAACTTAAATTTGGTTTTCTGCCATGCCAATGAGTGAATGGCAATTCTCCAGTTATTGTATTCACTACATTGTTTAAAACATGGTTGCTACACATTATGGCCTCACCCCACAGTGTTTCAGGCAAACCTGAATCAGATAACATAGTGCGAGCCATGGCTTGTAATATTTGCCCTCTTTGTTCTACAAACGAGTTATGTTGTGGTTTGTAAGGTACAGAATGTTTATGCTCAACACCAGCCAATTTCAACATTGTTTGGAATCTTTTGTTAACAAACTCAGTCCCATTATCAGTAACTAAAGTAATTACTTTACTCCTCATTTTTCTCTCAGCAAACCTTAGCCAGTTAAAGAAATGTTGGAATATTTCTGTTTTGTTTTTCATAAGATAGCAGAAACTGTATCGTGAGTAATGGTCCATAATACTCAAAAGATAGCAGGCACCTCCTAAACTTGGTTTCTTAGGACCAATTATGTCAGCAAACACAACCTCTAAAGGTTCTTTGGTCTTAAACCCATTTAGTCTGTTTGCAGGAGTAACCTTACTCTTCTCCTGGCTACAAGCATTACAGTTTAAATACTTGCTACAGGGTTTCAATTTTACTCCCTCTGACAATTCAACGGTATGTTTGAGCATTTTGAAATTAATGTGCCCTAGACGTCTATGTTATAAATTTATACATTCATCATGTGGCTTAACATTGTTATAAACTGAGTTAGCCATCTGCAACTTGTCATCATGTATTACATATAAATCATTTTCTAATGTAGCAGTAACACTTTTACCCTCTTTCTCTATTATACAGTTATCTCCCCTAAAGGTTAATACATAACCAATATTAACTAAAGCCCTTACTGATAACAAATTAAATTTCAGTTTAGGTACATATAACATAGTTAAATGTTCGTTTATACAAGAACAATATGCAGTACCTTCACCTGATGCTTTAATCTTCCATCCATTTGCCAATGATACATGTTGCTTACTCATAGACATCTTTATAAACCTTTTTCTATCTTTAGTAATGCATTGTGATGCTCCACTATCAACAACCCACAAATCATGGTTTACAGTTGAATTGCTAGACATAGCTAAACTAACATTCTTCTTAGCCTTCTGGTGATTACCAGTATTCTGTCTTTTCCCCTTCTTACAGAATCTAGCTATATGTCCCCTAGCCCCACAAGACAAACATTTCCTAACAGTATAGGCAGTTGAAGACAAATCCTCTTCTTGTGGTTGTTTCTTTCTCAGTTAGTCTCTATCCAGCCGTCTTCTTGCTTCTTCTAGCAATCTTCCGGTTATGTCAGTCAATGTCAGTTTATCTCTGGGCAGGACTTCCAGTGAAGATACATAATCATCATAACTTTCATCCAATGAGGAAAGAATGATGTAAACTTGATACAGTTCTGAAAATATCAGTTCTTTTTCATGTAGCTCTTGAAAAGTTCTTTTCATGAAGTTTAAGTGAGCTAACATATCTCCACCTTTCAGAAGACGTGCTCAAAACAGTTTACGTGTAAGATGTATGTGTGCACCTACACTGTCATGAACATAAATCCTCTTCAAATTCTCCCAACATCAAGCAGCAGACTCTTCTCCATGAATATGGACTAGCTGCTGGTCATTCAGTGTTAGTCCAATTATATAAAGAGCTCGTTCGTTGTTCTGTTTAAAGTCAGCAAGCTTCTTGGCATCATCCTCATTTTCTATATCCCAAGCATTTACATCTGGTGGATTTTGAACTACATTCCATAACCCTTCTCTATGCAGAAGTAGACTGCACTTCATAGACCAGGAAACATAGTTTGTTCCATCTAACCGGGTTATCAGTGATAGACTTGTTGAAGTATCTTGTGCCATCTTTATCAGGATAGTAACCCACAATTAAACAGTAAACAGCTGTCTGTATACAGTACTGTGCATTCACACCAACTCTCAGTTATCTGAGCCTGGTATGGCCTGGGCCCATAACCAGTGTTGAGGTAATTCCCCGTTAGGAGAATGAGCGCATACAGGGAGACGTATTTGAGAGTAGTGTTTGAATAATACACACACAGCACACAGATACACTGTACAGTAAATGTAAGTTTTTACTGTCGATAAAGGTTTAAGCAAAGTTCAAGATAAGCAGTCCAAAAGTCATTCACAGGTAAATCAGTCAGTTTTTAGTCCAGGGATAATCCAATAACAAAGTCCAGTGTCAAAAACAGTTCAGTATCAGACTTACATCAAATCCATAAATAACAGTCAATTAGAAGGAATGGCAATACTCTCCAACAGAAGGAAACAGAGATTCACTGAGACACACTCTCTTCTGAGACTAAGACTAAGACTAAACAACCCAGGTTTCTGGCTCCATCTTATGCCCATTTGAGAAACCACACCCAATTAGAGCCCATTTGAGAAACCACACCCAATTAGATTTTTTATACCCTGCTCTTAAAGATACAGTATTAAAATGTCTATCCTGGTTTATATATTTCCAACCCAAATAACTGTTAGGTGACTTATATTCCCAACAAGGCTAATTTGTTGCTGCTGTCAGTAATAACAAATCTCCATTGATCTACCAAGTCCAGAACATCATACATTCACAGTTCACTGTGGGCATGGCTTCCATTACTTTAACATGCTGGGCCACAAAAAGATTGCTAAGGTATATTTTTGGGGGGAAGAAAAAATGGTTTCTGACATATTCAATAGCCTTCAGGCTGGTGATTGCCAAGCATTTGCATTACCAATCCATTCGATGAAATTTATTTTAAAAAATAATGCATTTTTCAGTTTGGAAAATTGATCCTAATGGAGAAAAAAATGAAAAATAAAATGCAATCAATAGAACTAGTTAATATTTAAAAAAAAACCTTTCAAACATGCATGCTTAAAACAGAAAGCTGTTTTTAAGGTATGATACCAAATAGTACTGAACAAGAGCATCACTATTTTAACTGAATTGCTAGGGGGATCAATGATCTGTTTTAAACTTTTCTGAAAGTTTAACAGAAGGGAACTGAAACTGAACTGGGAAGGATTTCCTGAACTAGTGCATGCACACCTCCTTTCTTGGGTCATGGGGTAGAGGTTCACTAACAGATGTGACACTCTGTGAATGTCTTCGTCTAGATCAGGGGTGTCCTCTAGATCTTAGATGCTCAACTAGACTACGCAATTAGAAAAGCTTTCACTGCTTGGGACTTTTAAGGTTTTACCTGCAGTAGTAAAAACATGACTTGGTCACAGCATCTGAGGCTCAAACTAAAGCACTAAAGCTGTCTCCATCAATTTCTTGACTGTACCTGTAGAGAACAGCTTCTTTACAAGACTCTTCCTTATAAGCAGTTCACCTTCAAAAGGACATCATTTGAAATATTTTTAATAGAAATAACAGTGTATATAATTAGACTTATTAAACTGATATGTTTGAAAGGAAATCTCATGGAGAAAATGTGTTTAAATATGTTTTGTGTATTTGAATATTTATCAAATATTAGAATTTTACTTAGAAAATTTGATAATTATTTCAAATTGATATTTGAAATACTAATATATTTCTTTTTTGCTTTCAGATGCTTGATTATTAACAAACATTAGCTAGTATTCAATAGTATTCAGTGGGAAACTGCTGATGTGCCCTGGTATTAGTGTTTAATAATATATATGCTATGTTTGCTGAAAATATGCAGTGTTAATATTCAATATGTTTCTAATGTATTTGTATTTCACGTTGCCATTTGTAACCTAAGTTGTAAGTGGTTATAAAATTTAAATAGCCCAATTTTACCAATCTCAAATTTAAATATTTGAATTAAATATAAAATATATAATGAGTGTACTTGATATAACAAGAAAATGTCCTGTCATTGTTTCACATAGATTTGCTGCAACAACAGTAATCAAGTTTCAAGACTTTCCAGAAATAGATGCATTTATTTTATTTATTTATTTCCTGCCTTTCTTATTTTTATAAATAACTCAAGGTAGTGAACATATGTAACATACCTTATTGCAGAAGGATAGCAATAAATAAAATAAATACATATCAAAGCATCTTAAATACGACAGTAGACTCAGCTCAGAACTTAATTCTGCAAGCTAAATAAAGAATATTACAGACTGCCCTAATATCATATAATATTTTGGTAAATTTTATACTATGCCTGCTGTATAGAAATAAAATAATGATAGGTCCAGTAAACCTGAAAGAAAAGAAATTTGATGTAGACATGTCTTTGATTTATGAATATGCATAGTTTAATCTGAATGCACAACTCTCTTTAAATAAATTGTTCTGACAGTTGATATGTTGTTTAAAGGTGACACGAAATAAAAGCATCCAAAAATGAAGGCCAGAGTAAAAGCTTACCAAACTGAAACTAAGAAAAATGTGTAATGAAATACAGGATTTCATTTCTTTTTTTTAAAAGACAACCAACATTGATAAATGGAATAATTCAACAGAAATATTAAAATTAGGCTAAAGGTTGAATATCAAAGGGACATTGAATGGAGACAAATACAGAAATGATCACTGGGTGAAAATGTTGCTTCAACTTTCTGCACAAATTTGGAAACAAAGCTCTTTTTTATTTCAGCTTAAATCCAGTGGAATCTCACCAAAAGATGGTTTTAATAGTGCAGGAAGGCACCTAACTGATGTTTTTTTGTGTTAAACAGCACATCCTGATATGTTACTCATTTGGTTTTAATTCATTCTACAGCATGTGGTTACAGGCTCAGCTTCTTTTCATTCCTGCTTATTTTTTCGCTGCTTTCAGTTATTTCCTCTTTTTCACTTCAGCTTGTGAATTTCAAGGTCAGGCTGAAGTCAAATGTTGCCATTTTAGTGATGAAATGCAAGCAGATGTGGCTGGTTTGCATGACATTCTCCACACTCTTCCAGTTCTTTGCTGGGTGGAAGCTGAACAAACTCTAGTCATTTGCAAGATCTGCATTTTAAAATTTGTATTTCAACTGGTTGAACAAGGAAATTAACTTGATGCTAGAGAACATTTTGTTGATTGGTTTACTGAACAAAAGAGAATGCTAACCCCAAACAAAATATCCTACTCTTCATTTTTGTGACCACAAGGCCTATTAAAGATCAAGAAGGCTTTATTTTCAGTTTGTAATAGATGGCATTCATTTTGCCTAGCACTTTTTCTGTATTTCCTCAAACCCATAAAGCTCCTATAAGATGCAAAAGATTGTCAAAAGAGTCTGAAACACAAAAAGCAAATGAGAAATGATTTAATTATAACAGCAATGAATGCTTGTTTTCTAAATTTTCTACAAAATTAACTTGAATTTTAATTTAATTTCCTCATAGGACAAAATTTCTCCCAAATATTTATCGATAATTTAGTTTGTGAATAGGAAACAATTTTCTTACATAATTCTTCTTCCTTGAAAAATTATATTGATGTAGGGTGAATTACTGTCGACAGATAAAAACTGTCAAGGGCGAACAAATGCCATCAAATAATTTGATTACTCAGAAAATACTTGACTGCGCTGAAGTGGACCTACTCACACAAAAATTTAGGAATAAGGAAGACTCAAGATATATTACTGGGATAAATGGTATAAGTGGATTAAAGAGAAAAAACCAGGAAATTAAAAGATATGTTTTTGATGAATGGAGTAGTTAAATTAAGAATGTTTACCAAATAAGAAATGAATAGTAGTAAAATTATCACCAAGAAAAAAGCACACCATCTTAGTTGGTTAGAAGCATATGTTTTATATGTTTATTTGTTATGTATTTGTATATATAGATTTTGTCTGCAACATAAAGTTGTATTCGATGTATTGTACATAGTGTTTTTCTTTTTTAATCTCTAATGAAGTTTTCTTTTAATATTAAAAAAATCATTTTATTTTCATTGATTTCATGGCATGTTGATTTCACAATGTTACATTGATTTTATGATGTTATTTTTTTTTAAAACAATTTTATTAGTTTTTAAAAACAAACAAACAAACAAAACATAAAAACATCCAGCTTTCTTTCATAAATATACAAACAGTGTGTCGGTTGGTTTATTTTATTGATATAAAATATTGATTTGATGGTGTTATTTTAAAGTTATGACTTTTATTTGTAGGATAATAAATCCTTATGGTTGAAACAGACCATCATTTTATACCATTTAGCATGCTGGCTGGGGAATTCTAGAAGTTGCAGTTCAGACAACTTTTTTTTTAGTTTGATTTTTTAATTGCATTTCAGAAAAGGATATTAAAAACTTTACTTATAATTACAGGCTGTTGGTTTAAGAGATACATTTAAAAAAAAATACATGGAAAATGATTTAGCATGTGAAATTAGCTGAATTCAATGTAACTTACCCCCAAGTAGTATAGTAGAGGAGTGCAACTTCTGAGAACTCTTGAATTTGTGAGTTGGATGTCTCTGTGTTAATTCTACTTCTAATCCTAAAACTAATCTCATTGACAGGCTTCTGAATAGCTCAACCTAAGACTGTACTGTAGCATTCTCCTAAAGCTATGAAGAGTTCTTATATTAAGATTATTCTAGAAAAAAAACCATGTTACTTAAACCTGGAACCTATAATATTTATTCAAAAAGAAATAGAACCAAATATTATCCCAAACATCAACTATGAATGGCCAAGACTTACATCTACGCTGTTGTGGATCAGTCAAGTGCTTAATTTGCATATAATTTAAGATGTATAGACAATTATCTCTTTTGAATTCCTTTAATTAGCAAATTAACTTTACAATGTTCATCTATGCACATTTAGATATAGAGTAACAAGGAGTAGTGTTAAATTTGCATGTAATTGAAATATTCTGATGAAAAATTGTCTTTGCAATTAAAATACTGGAAAAACCAAGGAAAATGGATCCTTTGGGTTCAGAATATCAAGAAATATTTTCATAACCTGACTTAATGTCCATTTAGTATATATTGATACTGGCTATGTTGTAGTCAGTTTTTGTTCTCAGATAAAAATGTTGCATAGTTAGCCTACAGTATGTTTATATGAACAAAATGGAAAAAGTGATTAAAATGCTACACATTCTAAAAATTTATTGAAGGAAAGAGAATCTTAATAGTGGTATATTTATTGATACTACCCAAAAACTAACATTTCATGAAATGGATGGCTATTTCAAAAACTGATACAAAACAGATTGCATAACTGGTGTGTGAATATATACACAAAAATGTGCTTATATTTAATAAAGGGGAAAGATGTAAACATGTTTCAATACCACTTCACAAATGGCATTGAAATAACAGATTTGGCTATATATTTTATAATTATATAAAATTTTATAATTGTACATTAAATGTTGGCATCTTCTGATGGAGAAAATGCAGAGCAAAGATGTACGCCTCTAATCACTACAAAAGCTGAGAGGGAAGGAGTAATGCTGGAATAATATTGGAACATGTGAAAGAATTAAATCATACCTGTGGCCAAAGAAAATCAAACTTGTACATTTTAGACTATAGAAAAATAGTGGGAAGAGAATTAGGAAGTTTGTTTTCCCACAATCAGGTAATTTTATGTGAGAAATTTATATGATCAGGTAATTCAGTGACAGGAGCATATTCTGTGGGCACCATTTTCCAAGATGGAAGTTAGATGAATATGGATATGTTGTACTGGTAGTCCCAAAGGTGCTTTTTCAAGAGGCAACTGGACTTTCTTTGTTTTTTCTTGAAGACGTTTCACTTCTGAAGTCCACGGCCTCTTGAAAAAGCACTTTTGGGACATCCATGACCTGGGTGACAGAATCTCCATAAATATATGGTACCTGGTAAATTTTAATAATTTTAGAGGTGAAAAATAAATATATAATCTTGAGACAAGAGTGCTTAAAGAATGATTACAAAACATATTTATCATTCAATAACAGTTGAAATCAGATACTGCAAATCCGTTAATTGCCTGAGATGATAAATATAAGCAGGTTACTCTGAGCTAGCCATCTCAGCTGAATTGTTAGTCAGGTTTTCCTATTTGCATAACTTTTAGGAAACTGTTGCAGCACAGGGCTCCAAGAGGAATGCATGCTGCCCTACTAGAAACAAGGAAGAAATTTCAGATCTTGTTATTATAATTTTTTCCCCAAGAAAACAACATTGCTCAGTGGTTGAACATTAGGATCCATGCCCATTCAAAATGTTTTCCAGCATTAGAACTAGGAAAGATCTATGTTTGGCATTGTACAGAAGAGCAGGCATCTCCAGGCATTTTTCAGGAAAGAAAAAGCAACAATTTTGTATCTGGCACAATTTTACACATAGAAACAAGCAATGTCAGCCATCAAACCTGGATGCAGCAGTTCGGTTTAGACGATAATAAACAGGTTGTGCAGCCTTCGCACAGCATTATCACTCCCCCCCGCCATCTCAAGAGGATTCACTAAGGGACTGCCTGCCTCTCCTTCCTAGAAGGAGTCAGCTCACTCTTTACCAACTCTAGTAATGTCAGAGTTTGGAATGTTGTCCACCTATTTTCTACCATGGAAGTCTAAAAACAACTAGAGAAATGCAATAATGGAAATCCCAGTTTGTGGCTGCTTTATTGCAAGTCAGCATGTGTGAATGGGTACATTGCTATTGCAAAGGCTGTTGCTACTTCACTGCCGTTTCCCCATCCCTTCTGTACTGTTTGTCATTAATACATTTATACAGCTGTAGCCACTTAAACTGTGGGTTTTAAACGAACACCAGAATTCTTATATAATATTACCCTTAAAATTATTTTTTTGCTTTCCCCTATTTGTTAACTGATGCACTACAGAAACACAGAGAAATCCTCTTATTTGCAAGGAGGGTAAATGTGTCATATAAATAAGAGTACATGTACATAAGAGAATAACATAATGCAATATTTGTATACAACGCTCTGGTATGAGACCTTAAGAAAAGGAAGGCAGATTCTATATGCCATTCGACAATCCATCTGCATCTGAAAGACAAAAGTCACTCTTTTGAAGACAGCAAAGTTTACATTCTGGACAAAGAGAACCAATGGGTTGAAAGTGAAATCAAAGAGACTATGTTCAAACTAAACAGCCTTCCCTCAACAGCAGGGGAGGCATACGACACTATATATCACCTGTTTACAATGCAGTCCTTTCAGCGGTCACAAGAAGGTTCCACATCCATTTGCACTCTGATTCAGGTGATTCTGAGGATACAGATAAACTCCCAAGTAGCCTCAAGGACTCACAGAGAGCTAATGACCGACCTTCAGAGCACTAATGACCAGATGATTTCAAAGAATATAAATTCTTCCTTTCCTCACCAGTCCAGTAAGAACCTAAAAAGCTTCTTGGATGAGAAGTGAAAAATAAAATTCCCTAAGAAAGTCCAGTTGCTATTTGGAAAAACACCTTTGGTCTTCTAAAGAAAGCTTATTGAAATGGATAAATGATTTGTAAAAATGTGGAGATAGGAGAACAACACATCCTTTAAAGACTATGGGATTTCTGGATCCGGACAGACATGGTACTGGCCAATCAACCATACATTATGATAGAAGATAAGGAGCAGAAGACAGTGGTGGTGATAGATGTAATGGTGGCAAGCATCAGCAACATCAGGAAAAAGAGTATGAGAAGTTGGAGAAGGGTTGGTTCCTGAAGAAGGAACTAGAGAGGATATTGAAAGTAAAGGCCAAATTGGTCCCATTGGTTCAGTGGTGGGATTCAAAGTTTTTACTACCAGTTCTGTGGGCGTGACTTGCTGGGTGTGGTGTGGCTTGGTGGGCGTGGCTTGGTGGGCATGGCAGGGGAAGGATACTGCAAAATCTCCATTCCCGCCCCACTCCAGGGGAAAGATACTGCAAAATCCCATTCCCTCCCCACCCCAGTAACCTGCTTTCCAGCTCCATTCTCTTGTGCAGGGCAACAAAAGAAGACCCAGCTGATCAGCTGGGACTCAGGAGGCAGATAATATATGGGGTTGGGGCCAGACGGAGGTGGTATTTGGCGGTTCTCCGAACTGTTATGATATGTACAGAATAACCCTTGAGTAACAAGGATATGCACATGGAAATGTTAATGAGAGTAGTTATGAACAGATACACTACACAGATACACAGATACACTAAATTGAGTTAAAGTTTACTTTAAGAAATAGCACAGTCCAATAAACAGTCCAGGTCATATATGTTTTACAGTCCAAAGAATATTCAATTACAAAGTCTTCTTACTGGTTGCCTTTATCATTTCCAGTAAAAAAAGATATCAAAGTATAAGCACAGCTTAGATAGCAACAGAATGTCAGAGATACAGAATGCCAGAGATACAGAATGTCAGAGAGAGCAAGCTATGATCTCTAGTTCTCTCTTATGGTAGTTTGCAACACAACCAACCAATCGGAATATAGTACAAATCAACACAGTGACTTTGTCTTAAAGCTGCAAACATACATTGTTGGTTTATATATTGCCAACCCAACTAATTGGTGGACAGATTCCTAACACGAACTACTCAAAATTTCTGCTACCGGTTCTCCAGAACTGATTAGAATTTGCTGAATACCACCTCTGCATTGGTTGTAGGGGCACTTAGGACTGTGACTCTTAAGTTGGGAAATGATTCCAACAGATTCCAGGTACAGCACCAGAGCTCTCCATCCAGAACAATGCAGTGCTAGGAACAGCTGAAATACTGTGCAGAACTCTCAAACTTCAAGGCTTCTGGAAGAGGACCCCAAAATTGAGAGACACTCAACACCTATAGATGTTAGAAAGGATTTTTTTCCCCCTTTATGTACAGTTCAAGACATTTCTCAAGTACTTTGGGCTTTTAGTATGGAATAAACCAATCCCTGGTATTTTTCCCACAAGGCTGCTTCTCTGTGTACTTTAAAGCATATTTTTACATATGCATGTATGTGTGTTGGTATGTAAAATAGATCTCTTACTTTTTCTATCTGTAATGGCTACTAACAATTTACAAAATTTAGATATATGAGAAAAGGTTATCCCATCAGTAGGATTTTCTCCTTTCCCAAGGCATACTGTGTATTAAAATGTAAGCTTGCGGTTTTCTGTCAAACTGCTGTAACACCTATTGATTTGATTATTATTGATTACCACATACATAACTTCCACGTATCTAACAACAGGTTTTTAGCAGATGATATATGCATTTAGCAGATATTCATCATGGACTGGAAAAAAAATCACAAAGTATATTCATGTGTGAACCACTGTTTTAAAAACATATTAAAACCATAGGCATATAAGAACCAATTCCTATATAAGATTGATCAATTATTTGTAGATTATGACTACTCAACTTCTTTCGAAATGCTTACTATTAATGCTAAATAAATATCTTTGTCCTTACATATTGACTTCATCTTAGGCTAGGTTTATTAAAAGTATTAAGTACTTATAGTCTCAGTTAGTTTGTTCTTATATAAGTTGGCCAAGATTTTAAAATGAAAAAAATATTTCGAAGAATAAATAATTAAAGTAAAATCACATAGTCCAAAGGTAAAAAGACAAAATAGGGTAACTATTTATTTGAATTAATTAGCCACCCAATTCCAAGGACTCTTTAAAAGTTTGTAAGAATTGTTGAAAGTCAAAAGTTTCCTGAGAATAACCCATGTATTTTATTATCTCTGCTTATAATAATATACCAGCCTACGGTTGCCTGTGATTTATCTACATTAAAAATAAGAATTATAGAACCATAGGTTGGTTTGTTATTGTAAAGCATAAAGTAAAATCTGTTGAAAAGCTATGTGTTGAAATGAATAAAGGAGGAAATCTCCATGCTCAATGGGAGAATTAATTTAGTACTGCCTTAGGTGAATCTGATTTATAAGGGTTTTTTAAGATCTCAGAAGTAACCATACTGTTTGCTATTGGCTTGGTATTCCTTTATAAAATGGCTATTGATACTGACCATAAGAAAAATATTTAGATAATAAAGGAATAAGAGGCTAAATATCCATAGTTCTAGAGGAAAAATTCAGATGCTTCTTCGTTCAGACAAAATTTCTTCTCACTGTCAAGAATAGAATTTTGCAAATTCTTGCTTAAGCAAAGTACAATATGGAAAAACACTCTTCCTCTGAAGGTTCATTATAGCAAATACTATTATTTCTTTTGCTTCTTTCATGATGTCATGAAACTCCTGGATCTATGCCTCAACATATACTTCATGTTCAATGGGAAAATCTATTAGCACGTACAAGTTACCCTGATGGGATCACCCATATCAGGCCTAATAGCAGAAGCAGTCATGCAATGACTCAAATCCATAGATCTACCCACAATCCAACCAAAATTCTGGACACGCCATGTCGATGACACCTTCATCATCATCAAATGCTCCCAAATTTAAGAAACATACCACCTACTCAGTAATATATTCACTGGGATCAAATTCATACACAAAAGAGAAAACAGACAACAGACTCCCATTCCTTGATATTGTCCTAAGGAGATAGACAACGGAGAACTAGAAACCCATGTCTACCCCAAACCCACACATAGGGACCAGATCCTCAAGATTTGTAAGCACTCACCCCATTGCACACAAAAGAAGTTGTCTGCAGACTCTGTTCAGAAGGACCATGACACGTTGCCGCACCACCACACTAACAAAACCAGAAGAGAAATGGCTGTTCAAAGTTTCTCTGCAACAGCTATCGAAAAAACTTCATATTCCAACACACAGCACTCAAACCACACCACACTACATAGCCAACCACCACACAAAAAACTAACTCTACCATACACAAAAGGGGTGTCAGAACATTCCATCTTGAGACATCTTGATACTATTTTTGAAGTGCATAGTTAAGAGTTCATTACAAGATGAGATCATCACTCACTTAGATGACTTTAAAAGGGGTCTGGCTCAATTCATGGAAGTCAGGTCTATTAAAAGTGATTAGTTTTGAAGTCTCATTGTTTCATTCAGGTTGGGGATAGTGTGTGTCATTGTGAGAACCAAATGCTATACTATGCTAGGCTTTGGCCTAATCTAGAAGGCTATTCTTAATTTCTATAAACTGGGATCCTATGTAAATAGGTATTCCAGTGTTCAGTGAAGTATGGAATATGTTGAGAATATGTTAATGAGTATTATCTTCAAATTGAGATTGCTTTTCTTGTGTGTTCTACACTTTCACATTTCAGCAAATATAAGGTTTTCCTGCAGAGAAAAGAAACAGAATATATAAATAGCTTTAGAGAGAAGTAGGCTATCCTCATCACACACAAGCACATATGCTTTTTATTTCCCGCTAGCTTTTCCTGTGCATTTATTGGAAGAAGCAAAATATTTTGCTTGGGAGCAGAAAGGAGAAAAAACATTCTTAAAGAAGGAGAGTTGTGATATAAGCAGACTAAATATGTTGGGCAGGGATACATTATGACTTTTGTGGGCCCTAAGAACTTTGGACTTCTTGGGTCCCTTATTCTATAAAATTAATAATATTAAAGTATATTTCCTATGATTTTCAGTGTATTTTTACAGATAAAAGTGAATAGAAAATATTATATGTATTACTTTGTAGTAATAAACAATTGTTTCTGATTCATTATTATAGAGGGAGTAGGGAATGTCCTAGAGGGCAATGGGAAGATCTACTATCAAGGCAATAATCAGAAAGCACAACTTAAGACCTTTCTAAGAAATGAACTTGAGAAAACCTCTCCCTACTGTAATTCACATGAAGGCAAAGTGTGAGGGAGAGGAAAAGCATATTCAGAGATGCAATGGGAGAATAATGAAATGCTTAGTAACTGTCTCACATTAGGCATAGGACAAAGATACATTATTCCCTCCTTGTTTATTTAATGTAGTTATACATAAATGTATAGTGAATGCATGAGGTGATCTTAGGAGGATGTTGATTTGGGACATTAATATATGAACACTTCTGTTTGGAGCACTGGAGTTCCACAGGATGAATTAATCAAAGTCACTTTTTGACTTTATTTCTGCCACATAAGGTGGAAAATCAAATTTCCCATCCCATTGCTTATGACAGAATAGATCTTGAAAGTGCCTTAGAATGTATACGTTATGTTTAGTTTACTCATTCTGGTGGATGTATTTGCTGAGCAGATTATGAAGTTTGTTGGTTGAAAGCCCGCACAATGTACAACAAATATTAACTAGATTATATGATGCAGGGAGGACTATGGAACTACAAATTAATGTATCAAGTTAGTTGTGCTTTTCAAGGAAAATGGAGTGAAAAATGGATCAGGTACATATAAATGAGACAAAGTGAGAAAAATGGCCTCCTGTCCTTCCACAGAGAAGATTGTCCACTGACTCTTTGACCCATCCATGAATGAGAAAAAAAAATCAGTTCCCTGAAGGCTAACTAGGCTCAAGTGTGTGTGGCTAAAATAAAATAAAATCAAGACCTGACAAAGAACTGTCAGCTCAAATTTGTCTTTCTATGCTTCTGCTGCTGCCAAGTTGAACATAGCAAGTCTCCCCTTCCTTTCTGTGGTGTATTTAGGTAACTTTAGTCACAAAAATATGGATGGGTCATTTGTACTGAGAAGGCAATGTTACCATCACTTGAGAAAATTGAACAAAAGGGTAGTCAGAAGAGAAGACCGTATGGTAAAATGAGGGAGTGAGTGCTGATGTGCATGGATTGGTTTCTCAGCATCATGAAGTATTTGGCAGTTTTCTCTTCTAAACTCTTTTGCCATTAAAGAAAAACTTCCCTTTTAGAACTGGAGCTTTCCCCATTATCCCCAATGGAAAATTAACTCATTTTCTCCCAGCTGAAGTGACATCTATACATTCAATATATTTGTGGGGAAATCATTAGATGTGATTTGTGGTAAGATTCATTTGTTTCAATAAGACACGTCTATCAGCAGAGGCTACCTCAGGAGAAATTGCTCTGGAAGTCTGAGAAAGAGAACAAAAAGGGAAAACAGGATTATTGAGTGAGACTGTATGCCTTACCAGGAAATAGAAGAAGCTATGCTGAAAACCACTAAGGAAAGCTACTATTTACATTCATTCATTCATTCGTTCATTCATGATTTATTTTACAATCTCATTTTCAGGATGACATATTTTAAAAACAGATATTTTTATTGCATAAACCACAATAAAAGATAATAAACCTATAAAGCAACAAAACTCAAAACATTGTGAAATCATAAGGGTAAGAAAAGAGGACACAAAGGTGTGTTCGGCCAGCATTCTGTTATTTTTTTAGATGAAGTAAGAAGCTTTAATGTTTTAGTTAGTTATGATAAAAATATGACAAAGAGAAGTAAACATATACACACAATCCATGTAATTATATACAAAACTTCTATGGCAGTTTTTTAATACATGCTTTATATTCATGCCCATTTACCCTAGAAGAAATGCAGAAATGGATGACTGGATTCTTTACAAAACAGTAAAGCTGCAGGATTTGATGGTGTACATCCAGAATTACTGAAGAACTGCGGACCAGCAACTAAATGATGGTGTCATGACCCCATTATCATAGTTGGCTTGCTTCCTTTTTTAGTTCCATACTGTACTCAGAGGTAGCATGGTGGCTTGGCAGTTAAGGTGTTGGGTTTGTTGGCTGGAAACCAGCAGCCCAGGTTCGAGACCTAAGCGCCACATGATGGGGTGAATTCCTGTTACTTTTCCCAGCTCCTGCCTACTTAGCATGCAAACATGAGTAGATAAATAGGTACCACCTTAGTGGGAAGGTAACAGTACTACAACATGTCACGCTGGCCCACGACTGTGGAAATATCTTTGGACAGGGCTAGCTCAATGGCCTTGAAACTGAGATGAGCATTGCCCCCTATAATCAGCAACAACTAGCAGAGTAAAACTGCAGGGACTCCTTTACTTTTACTATACCCTGGATGACTGCCTCCTATATTCAAGAAGACCAAAATTATTGCAATTTTGAAACCAGGGAAGGATCCAAATCTTCTCCAAAGTTACTGGCCAATTGCTCTTCTCTGTGTTGTCCACAAATTTTTAGAAAGACTTGTGTTAAACAAGGCCTAGCAGTAGAATCTGTAATTCAAGTAGAACAAGCTGGGTTCTGCCCCCAAAATGATTATAATGATCAAGTCCTTGTACTAACTTCCTACCTGGAGAATGGATTCCAAAGGAAAATGAAAAATGTCTCTGTCTTTCTTGACCTCTTGGTAACCTATGATACTGTTTGAAGAGAAGGACTTCTCCTCAAACTAATCAAAGTTATATCTTGTCACAACACCATTGCCTTGATTGTCAACATGTTGATTAATAGGGTACTTCAAGTTTTCAAAGCACTTGACAGAAGTAGATATCATAAGTTGAATTATGGACTACCATAAAAACTTTAATGTGAGAAAGTATAACACTAAGAAGGAACTATGAGCACAGGATTAAGCATTTTTAACAGCTGTTTGTCTTTTGCTCCCAGACCAGATTTTTTCCAATGAAGTTTCAACATCAGAATAAGATTCACAGATTCAGCCTTACTAAGGAGTTCCCAACAGACTTCTACTGAAAGCATAGATCAGATCCATGCACAACCCTGATAACATTTTTGTAATGGAGAAAAATGCTTTACCATATTTTTCTTGTGTGCCAAAATATATTTTATAACTTTAAATCACAGATATCTTCCTGACAGCTCTGTGAAAAACCATATCATGGTAATTTCTGAATGTAATTTTATTGGAATAATTAGCCTTGTTTAGGCAAGTTCAAATGCCTGGGACTTTAAAGCCATTTGATGAATGCAAGTTGAATCCAACCCCTTCATTTTTTGCCACCTAGCTGAATAACCCACACAAAAACAGAGAAGTGAGGTCAGCATACACCAGCCTTTCCTTTATATTTATTGGCATGAACTATGGCTGAAGAACTGCTTTGGCAGAATAGGACAAAAGTATCTGAAAATTTTGATCTCCAAAATGTGGTAGTTGCATCTCTTTTCTAGTCAGTTTTCAAATGGTTATCCAGAATGGCCAAAGAGTTCATCTCCCATAGTTCTCCTTCTCTACGACTGACTCTTGAATAACATATCTTTATATAGTTTTGGGTAAAACAGCACACATTTTTCTTATAAATGTCACAGATTTGACAGATTTAACAGATAATTAGAGTTGGAAGGGACCTTGTAGGTCATCTAGTCCAACCCTCAGCCCAAGCGGGAGACCCTACACCATTTCTGACAAATGGGAGTCCAATCTCTTCTTGAAAGTCTCAAGTGATGGCGCTCCCACAACTTCCAAGGGCAAGCTGTTCCATTGGTAGATTGTTCTCACTGTCAGAAAGTTTCTCCTTATTTCCAGGTTAAATCTCTCCTTGTTCAGTTTCCATCCATTATTCCTTGTCTGGCCTACAGGTGCTTTAGAAAATAGCTTGACCCTTCCTCCCTGTGGCAGCCCCTCAAATATTGAAAGACCACTATCATGTCTCCCCTGGTCCTTCTCTTTACTAGACTAGCCAAGCCCAGTTCTGCAACCGTTCTTCATATGTTTTAGTCTCCAGTCCCCTAATCATCCTGGTTGCTCTTCTCTGTACTTTTTCTAGAGTCTCAACATCTTTTTTATAATGTGGTGAACAAAACTGGATGCAGTACTCTAGGTGTGGTCTTACTAAGGCTTTATAGAGTGGTATTAGTGCTTCCCTTGATCTTGACAGTATCCCTGTTAATACAATTTAGGATTACATTAGTTTTTTTGGCGGCTGCTGCACACTGCTGGCTCATATTTAGCTGGTTGTCCACTAAGACTCCAAGATTCCTCTCACAGTTACTGCTATTGAGCCTGGTTTCACCCAGTCTATATGTGTACTTTTGGTTTTTCTTGCCTAAGTGTAAGACTTTACTTTTCTCTACATTGAATTTCATTTTATTAGATATGGACCAGTGTTCTAGTCTGTCAAGATCCATCTGGATCTTGAGCCTATCTTCTTGGGTGCTATTCCTGCCAGCTTAGTATCATCTGCAAATTTGGTAAGTTCCCCTTCTATTCCCTCATCTAAGTTGTTAATGAAGATATTGAAGAGTACTGGGCCTAAGACGGAACCGTGTGGCACCCCACTGCTTACTTCCCTCCGTGTAGACTTAGACCCATTAAGGACTACTTCTTGAGTACGGTTTGCCAGCCAGTTGCGAGTCCATCTAGTGGTGGTGCTATGTATTTCACTTTTTTCTAGCTTACTAAGAAGTAGGTTGTGGTTTACTTTGTCAAATGCCTTGCTGAAATCTAAATATATTATGTCCACAGTATTTTGCTGGTCTACTAATTTAGTCACTGTGTTGAAGAATGAAATAAGATTGGTTTGGCATGATCTGTTCTTAACAAACCCATGCTGACTGTTAGTTATTACTTTACTTGTTTCTAGATGTTGGCAGATCTGGTTTTTAAATATCTTTTCCAGTATCTTCCCGGGTATTGATGTTAGGCTGATTGGTCTATAGTTTCCTGGGTCTGTTTTTTTCCTTTTTTGAAGATGGGAACCATATCAGCTCTTTTCCAGTCCTCTGGTAGTTCCCCGGTGCTCCAGGATTTTTGAAAGATATGGTGCAGTGGTTCTGAGATGACCTCTGCCAGCTCCTTTAAAAATCTGGGATGTAATCCATCAGGCCCCGGTGATTTGTTTTCATCAAGATCAGACTTTCTCTTACTACTTTTTTGCTTATTTTAACTTTTATTTCTGGTCTGTCTTTTACAGTTATGTTTTTGGTGGGTTGAGCTATAATTTCTTTTGGCGTGAAGACGGATGCAAAGAATGAGTTAAGCAGTTCTGCTTTCTCTCTGTTGCATGTTACTTCCTTGCCATCTTCTCTCTTTAGTGGACCGACTGTTTCCTTGATTTTTTTCTTGTTATTTATATGTTGGAAGAAACTTTTTTTATTATCTTTGACTTTTGTTGCAAGTCTTTGTTCATTCTGAGCCTTTGCTATCCTGACTTCATCTTTGCAGATTCTGGCTAGCTGCTGATATTCTGCCTTAGTTGTATGGACTTAGTTGTAAGTCCAGTATGGCTGTCCCTCTAGTTTCAACCTCTACCTTTTGGACAACAAAGTTGTCAGCTAGGTTGGTTAGGAACTTATTTGATTTCTCACTTGATGCAGAATTAATTTTCCAATTGATATCAGGATAATTGAAGTCTCCTGTTACTATTGTTGTGTGTTTCCTGCATATGTTTGTTAGTTGGCTGGCAAAAAGGACATCTATATTTTCTGCTTGATTGGGTGGCCTATAATATACACCTATGGCCGTGTCATTCTTTTTTTCTTTTATATTGACCCATATGCATTCTAGGAGGTTTTCATCTTTGGTTTCATGCAATATAGTGGTCCTTTACATACAGTGCAACTCCACCTCCTCTTTTATGGGGTCTGGTTTTGTTGAATATCCTTCTACCAGTATGTTCCAGTCGTGGATTTCATCCCACCAAGTTTCTGTTATTTCAACTATATCATATTTACCTTCATGTATTCGTAGTTCGAGTTCACCCTGTTTGTTCCCCAGACTTTGTGCATTTGTATATAGGCACTTGAGATCTTTATGTCTGACACTGTTTACTGTCTACATAACCTGTGCTGTGCCTGCCTGCCCCTACTTTCTTGCCACCTGTTTGATTAATACACATGGTATGGCACTCACTATTAAATGCTTGGCATCAAGGTTGATAATCTTACCTGCACAAACATCTATTTTGCATGCACTAGTATCCTTATTAGTTTTAGGTTGCTGGGAACAGAAATGTTCTGAATCCATTAATTCTTTGTCCCCACTGTTCAGTTTAAATGTTTATCCAGGAAATCTGTGAATTTAATGCCAAGTAACTCAGTCCCTTTCTTTGATGGATGCAAACCATCTCTTTTGTACAGTTTTTCATTGGACCAGCTGCAGACATCATGACTAATAAAACCAAAGCCTTCCCTTTTACACCGCTCCTTTAGCTACACATTAAACTCTGCTACACGCTGCCCTTTCCCTTTTTGTTCCTTGTATACTGGTAGAACCTCTGAAAAGATAAGCCTACAGCCCATATTACTAAGTTCATACCCCAAGCTCTGGAAGTCTTTCTGAACAGACAGTACATCCTTCTGGGACAGATCATTTGTACCAAGATGTATAATAGCATCAACATCACAGTCCTTGCTGGCATTCTTGACTATCTTAAGAATACGCTTCTTGTCTCTGCTGGCAGTAGCACCTGGTAGACACCTGACCTCTTTCAAAACCTCAATATCCTTTCCTAAATTTACATCCCTTACAATTGAGTCCCCAACCAAAAGGTGGTTTCTCTTTTTGGATGTCTTGCTCTTCTTGTGTGACTGGTGCGTAATACCTGATTCACACTTTCTCCTTTCCAAAGTAAGTTCTTCTTTTAGGACCATGATCCCCAGCTTATTTGAGTTATCATTATCACAACTACCTTGACCTGTCACTTTAGTGTCCCTATTAAGGTCAGCAAGGGCACTGTATCTGTTATGCTGGGACACAGCAAAAGCTTTGCGTTTATGGTCTACAGCTCTCACCTTGCCAAATCCCACGGTTGTCCATACTGCCCTTTTCCTGTAAGATCTTTGTGGTAGTGGGGGCTTGTAGCACGGCAGCTCTATAGATGGCTGGATTGGGCACCTAATTTCTGCTTGGAGAGCAAAGATTAGAAATTCTAGATAGGTAATCTGTCCATGTAGACTGGTAATTTTTTTACAAAGGGGACAGTATCCAAGTTTGCAAACAGTACTGCGAAAGACAGCTGTAAAACAAGTATTACATTGAACTAAGTTGGTCATTTTGAAATAAAATAAAATCACAATCTCAAGCACACTTACAAGATGGCTTGGCAGGTGTTTCTTTCCTTAGTCAAATAGATTTCTAAACTGCAGCTATTTTGTTGCCCGGGTTTTTGTCTTGAAAAGGTTCCTTTATAACCTTTATTATGAGCATTGCCTGAAAATATGGCAAGAACAGAGAATCTTGTGGAGATTCTTGTGCAGAAAGTGGATTGATTAAATCTAATGTTGAAGGATACATTGATGCAAGTTAGTGAGAAAAAAGTCTCAATCTTGCCTTTTGACATTAATACATTAAATCAAATCTTTATTAAGCATAGACTAAGCTAAGGAAAAGGGATACAAACAATAATTTAAAAAAATCTAAAAATCTAAAAAGCAAAAATTACACAAACTTTGCCCTGTGTTCCTCAATTTCAAGCTTCATATTTTTTCTGCCTTCTGCACAGAGGTGGATTTGCAGCTGTACAGATGCAGATAGATAACTCAACAAGACGTCGATAACAAATTACATTTATGGGTTCATCAGGTATCCTCATAACTCACGTTTGTGATGAAGTTCTTCTTTAATGACCAATCCTTTGTATACCTGCTTTGTATTAAAAGATGGTTATCTCCTAACCCATCTCGTAGTGATAGAAATAAGCTGCCATGAGTTAGATCAGGGGTGTCAAACTCAATTACATTGAGGGCTGCATCAGGGTTGTGTTTGACCTCGGGGGGCCGAGGTAGGTGTGGCCAGGGTAGGAGTGGACAGCTTGACGTCACTCATATCGGGGGCGCCTGTGGCAGCCTGAGCGTTCTGCCAGCAAAAATGGGTTCCTGAGCTCTGTTTCTGGCTGCTTCAGCCTCCTGCAACACTCTGCCAGTGAAAACAGAGCTTGGGAGAGCTACATATGGTCCTCCTGAGCTCCATTTTTGCTAGCAGAGGCACCATGGGCCAGCCCCTCACTGTTTCCAGGGTGGCCCCGCAGGCCAGATCTAAGCACCCCACAGGCCAGATGCGGCCCATGGGCCTTGAGTTTGATACCCCTGAGTTAGAGAGTTCAGGCAAAAGTGAGGAAAACCTCCCCCAACCCTTCGAGGGTCAATTTAGTGACCAATCAGGATTACAGATGTGGCCACGTGACATGAACTACATTTCCCAGGATACCTTTAACTACATTTAGCATTATGCATTCCCGTAAGGGGACAGTTCATAATTCCTAAGTAACTATCCAATTCCCATAGACTGGCTGCGACAGCACACTCCTTGCCTGGAATTGTAAATTCCACTATTAAAAGAAGAGAAAAAAAATTAACTATAAACTAGGATAAGCAGTAGTCAGTAATACTAACTGAATAGCGTATAAGTATATAACTAAGATAAACAGTTAACATTAATAAAGCATCAAACAAAGCAAAGCATGCAAAGCTTGAGGTTAAATCTTCAAGTTCGGCCTCTTGGTGCAAGTCTGCTGGTCACCTCTGGCGGCCTTTTAGGGTGTACAGGTACTCTTGGTGGCAAAGGTGAAAGTCTAGTGGTCACTTCTGGGGGCCTTTTAGGGTTGACAGGTACTGCTGAGGAGCCCTGTCTGCTTCTGTGTTACGTTGAGGCTCCTTGTCTGAAGGAGGGTTACGAGATATCTGTAGTGGCGGCTTGGCGTCTGGATGCAGCACGGTCGGGTGTTGGACATTATTGCATAAGTCACATTGCATCTTGCCTGTGCAGTACTTGGACAGAAGTTTGGATTTGCAACACTTGTAGCAGTATTGGTACTCCCTTAGTAACTCTTTTCGTTTGGTCAGTGATTTAGCTGCAAACCCAGTGCAGCCGTTCAGTGAGTGATGAGTGTTGTGCATAGGACAAAACTGTATTCTCCTTGTGTTCAGAGATCTAAATTGGGTTGTATCAGATGAGTTCTCTCCCCAACTGTGTGTGGATGAGGAGTCAATCTCGGTTTTATGGACAACCATCAAGGGTCTTTCCCTGGTAGTGTGCATAGGGCCTGAGAGCGATATATGGTTGCTGTTGTATCTTCTGTCATTAGGAGGACTAACAGCTCTGAGTCCATGGGCCTGGTGTGTGTTGCGCACCATCACCTGGTGGGACAAGAATTCTTCAAGAAGTGTGAAGGGTATAAAGCAGTGGCAAACCTTGGCCATGAAGGTGTCAGTCAATTGGAGCCACTTTTCAATTAGCACCTGCGGAAGTTTTCGAACAATTTTGTTCTGTGTGTCGACGTAATCAAGACAGGTGAGTGCCGGTAAGTTGGGATCCCGTTGTGCCGTTCTCAGCTGGACAAGTATGTTAGCAAGGTCTATGATTCGGCGAGGCTTGTCGATAGGAATTTTAGGAAAACTGTTGAGGCTATCCAAGAGTGTTGCTTCTACATCCTTGGAAGCACCATATAGTTCGTCAAGCCTTTTCCATGATAACCGTAGATCAGCAGCCGGGTCGTCTAAGTGGGATGCCAAAAGTGCCCTCGGTATTTCGGCAGACTGTGGCCCTAGCCATGCTATCAAGTGTCCGATTATTTCATCAGGGTTCAGGCATGCTGCCTGAATGGGGCACAGGAAAATTTTTTTCCATACTAGATACTTGCCGCCTGGCTTGTCAGAGAATCTGCGAACTCCGTTGGCATGCAAATTTAGCTTTCCACTCTGTACAGCCAAGTTTCTCTAGTAATCTTCAGCATTTGCTGAGTTGGGGGGAGGTATTGACGTAGAGGGTTCTCCCCCTGGATTCTCATAGGGTGGGTTCGGGTTGTAAGTCAACGATGGGTTGTAGTCTTCCTCCCAGTACTTACGGAGGATGTCATTCTCCCACACTGGGGATGATGGTTGAGCATCACGCTGCTGTGTAGGCTGGGCACAGTTACCTTGTGGTGCCTGGGAGCTGGATTGGTATTGAGGTTGTGGCAGGAATTCTGCTGCCTGTGGATTGAGTGAGGCAGTTGTCGTTGATGGCATGTTGACTTGTCGAGAAGTTGTTGTGAGCACTGGTGGGCGAATTTGCTCACCTGGCAGGCCATGAGACGTTGGAGTAGGGATGCTAGTGTTGGGAGGAGAATCTTGGTCCTTAGTACATATGACATCAGTTGGGGAAGGTTTGCTGTTGGTGGGGAGTGAATCTCGTACTTTAGGTTGTACAATGTCAGTTGCGTAACTGACATGTAAAGTCTGTGGTTGAGATCCATCCCAGTGCTTCCCTGGTTGTGGGAGACTGCTAGGCAACTGAGGCAGTTTCATCTGCTCGTTTTGTAGTGAGTGCTGCTCGTCCACGTAGGCCTTGACCTGAGTATCTGGGCTCTCTTCTCCCAATTCATCGAGGTCGAAGTTGAGGGAGGCAGCATTAGCCACCTTCTGCCATGCTGCGGCCCGTGCTGTTTTCGCTGCCGTCTCTCTTTGTCATTCAAGTAACTCCACTTGGGCCTGAGTTTTGGCTATTTCTGCTTGTTGATAGGCCATTTCTGCTTGTTGTTTGGCCTGAGCTTTGGCCATTTCTGTTTGTTGTTTGGCCAGTTCAGCCTTGTGCTCCGTTGCTTTGAAGACGGTCTTTCACTAATGATTTATGACCCCCAATAAACCAGCCAGAGTGGTTGTAAAATAGCTGGAGAGGCCTCCTTTATTGCCTCTTCGAAACAGCCAAGAGCATAAGAAATGCAAAGCTTTTCCTTTTAGCAATACATGCAAGATTTCTCAAACTTTCCATTGCATTTGGAAAGGGTTTGTCACTGGAGAGAGACATAGATGGGTAATATCTGGCCCCTTCCCTCAATTCCAAACAGGCTGTAAGGTTACTTTAGCCAACAATGATGCAGATTAAGCCAGAGAATAGGATGTTTGAAAGTCTCTTGCGTAAATGGAGAAGGTTTAAAGACAGAGGTTTGGTTTTCCTTTGAGAGCTGGGAAATATCTGACTTTCCTTGTTATGCAAATTGAGTCTTTGAGATAGCAGGAAGACAAATTGAGCAAAGAAGAGGGGGTGGGTGGGTTACTGGTTCTCTTTGTTTGTAGCATGTGGGGGAATTCCAACCCCTCCCACATCCAACCAGCATATAAAAAATTCCGATGCTCAGAGAGAGAGACAGAGACAGAGAGAGACAGAGACAGAGACAGAGACAGAGACAGAGAGAGAGAGAGAGAGAGACAGAGACAGAGACAGAGACAGAGACAGAGACAGAGACAGAGGATGATACATGCAGGTTTAGATTAACATTGCATATTCACTCCTGGCTTCAATATTACTTTGCTTTATTACAAATCCAAATTAACAATCTTTATACAGATGGGCCTCAGGAGAACATCTTTTACTTTTCTGCCTTCTGCACAGAGGTGGATTTGCAGCTGTACAGATGCAGATAGATAACTCAACAAGATGTCGATAACAAATTACATTTATTAGTTCATCAGGTATCCTCATAACTCACGTTTGTGACAAAGTTCTTCTTTAATGATCAATCCTTTGTATATCTGCCTTGTATTAAAAGATGGTTATCTCCTAACCCATCTCGTAGCGATAGAAATAAGCTGCCATGAGTTAGAGTGTTCAGGAAAAAGTGTGGAAAACCTCACCCAACCCTTTGAGGGTCAATTTAGTGACCAATCAGGATTACAGATGTGGCCACATGACATGAACTACATTTCCCAGGATACCTTTAACTACCTTTACCATGATGCATTCCCTTAAGGGGACAGCTCATAATTCCTAAGTAACAATCCAATTCCCATAGACTGGCTGGGACAGCACAATATTGGAGACCTATTTTCCTTGCAGAGATACTCCACTTTGCTTTAGCATTGGCACTTTTTGTGATTAAGTGATTCCATATAACACTTTCTGTTAAATTTAATTTGTTTTTATAATTTTAGCTTAACTTCTTCAGTTTTGGAAGCTAAAAGTGCAACCCATCAGATGTTACTGTTGCTTAATTTTCTACTGTTGTCCGTACAGTGTTGTACAGACTGTATTTCTTGTACAATGAAATGCATTATTCTAGTGTGGTGAGATATATGGCAACCAGCCAGTTAGGTGTGTCTTTTTTCCACCCAGTCCATGCACACGCACACAAAGATGCACACAAACACAAATAATGGTTGAAAAGCAGCCAGTAATCTGGCTTTTGGTAAATTTTCAGTGGGACTGAAACCAAACTCAACCCAAATGCAGCTCTACTTCCTTGTATACTGGGATCAGAGCATTCTTTATCCTGAAAACCACAATTTCATTTCTCTGTCTGGATTCCGGCTCAATGATGAAGCAGCTGCTTAGAAAGCCCCATTTCCAGAAATGTGTTCTAACAACATTTTAGAGTCAATATAGTTAATATTTGACTGAAGAGAGCAGGGGAAATAATCCTTCATACTCCATCCCCTTACATGTTAGATCTATATTATTATTAGAAGAGAATTCATGTATATATTGTCCCAGCATTATAGTAATCTTACATGATAAAACTGCACCCCAAATCTAGCATTTTTCTTTTAAAAATTTCCTCTATTTTATTGGGAATATCTTTGGAATAGAATGTTGGATGAAATTAAATGCTGGTTTTCATGGACAGTAATGTTTTCATCATTAGAATAAAGGGGATGGCATTTCTTCTCTCTGTACCAGAGGTGGTATTCAGCAGATTCTGACTAGTTCTGGAGAACTGATAGTGGAAATTTTGAGTAGTTCAGAGAACTGGCAAATCCCACCTCTGACTGGAGATTTTACAGTATCCTTCCCTTGCCATGCCCACCAAACCACGCCCACCAAGCCACGCCCACAGAACCAGGACTGAAAAAATTTGAATCCCACCACTGCTCTGCACCCATTTCTGTATTTCAAAAACTTTTTGTGGTGCTAGGTGCTGACAAGGCAGAGGAGGAGAGCAGAAACAATTATTCAAAGAGAATAATTCCCCAAAACTTTAAGGTAGATAATGTACACATGGACACAAGTATTTTTATAAGCAAATAGTGGTGGAAGCCAATTCATTCAGATATGCTATCCTTAAGGCATTACAGGTATAACTTCCATTCCATTCTATATAAAAGTACATTAATTTGTTCTCATCTTAAAATGACACTAATACGCGAAGAAAAAGTATATTTGGGATATATTAGATATTAAAGAATATTATGAAGTAAGTTTTGATACAAACCATTTTTTATTTAAGATGCAAATTAGGAACGGCAACATTTCTTCAGATAGTTGATCTTATTATCACTTTGCCTTGCCATGCACAGGATAATTGACGATTTAGACCAGGGTCCACACCGCTGGGCTACACAAGTGGTGGGCCAGCCTGCACCTGCTGCTTGTGCAAATGGAGCTGTGTGCATGCACATGCATGTGCTGCTCACACAGGACGATGCCTTCTCCTCCCCCCACACCTGTGATGACCCAGGCGAGGCCTGGGAGCAACACAGAAAAAGCGAAGGCTTAATTCCCTTGTATTGCTCCAACCTTTCCCCAAAATCCACAGAGTTTACTGCAAATTCAAGGGCAGAGCTCTAAACATGCACACCCACTTCCAATAGTTCCTCACTGCTGTATGTCCAGAGGAGCAGCACAGTCCTGGGAGCAGAAGCGGCACAGAAAACCTGATCATAGGGCATCCTTGTTGCCCCCTCATTCACTGGCCCTGCAGAAAAAACCTGGAGCAGAGCAGTGTTCCTGCACACTCACACATAGCCAGGCTAGGCAAGGTAAGGCAAGTTGAAGCAAATCAAATCAAGGCAAAGCAAAGCAAGGCAAAACAAAGCAAGGTAGCAAGATGTCGGTAATCACAAGTGTGGCTGGAAGAATGCAATGCTCATTCCTGACAAATACCCCTCCCAAAGCTTCTCCTTAAATCTTATTCCCCAGGTGAGCCTGGTGATGAGGGGTGGGGCAACCTCTTCCCAAGATGCCGGGTCACCCTGCACGGATCCTGCTTCCTCTCCATTCTCAGTGCTCAGGGATCAAGCGGGGGAGGCAGTTGCTCTTCTCCTGAGCTCTGTTGCTCCTCTGGTCTGCTGCCTGTCCTTTCCATCTCCTCCCCACCTCTCTCCGTCATCCTGCGTTCTCTTTTCCTCTCCGACAACCCTTCTCAGGCCTGAAGGACCAGGGGCTGCCTCATCCTGCTCCTCTGGTCACTTCTCTGGGGCCTGAGGGGCTGCACCATCTTCTTCTGTCTTCCCTGGCTCCATCTCTTCCTCCTCCTTGGACCTGGTCTTTGACAGGGCCATGACACCACCAATCTGACAAGCCAGAAAGGTTGGGGACCACTGATTTAGACAGTTAGTGCATGTTAAGGATATGTACGTTTTGTTTTATTATGTCACCAGTTATTTGGACCTTTATCAAGATATAAACTGGCCAAAACAATTATTATACCTCATTGCAAAATGTAGGCTTGGTTTACAGTCAAGGATTGCTGAAATGTATTGTTTCTTGGTATTCAAATTAATGTTTTGACCTCCCCACAAAGGAGGGCTTTTAGGCACTTTAGACACCTTTTGAGGAGTTGTTTTGCATATCAGAGTCTTCCCAGGCCTTTATTTTAATTTTGATCTTAACTGCATAGTTAACACTCATGTATATGCATTTCTCCTGACAATTAGCATATTTTTACAAACTGCTTTGAAAACATTTTGAACGAAATCTTAAGTGCTGTCATATTCCCTTAAGCTGCTTAAGCCTTAATGTTTAATTTATTTAACTGCAGCTTTGGGGAAGGAGAATTTATAACCATTGTATAGCAGCAGGAGAAATATTTATCGTCTGAGAGGTACAGTCTCAGTAAAGATTGTACCTCTTAGAACTCTTATATCTACTTCTTATCAAGAGGCAGAGAGACAGAGAGATGTACCACATTTAAGGACAATTTTGAAACACATACTTCAAGATGCATCAAGTTTGACCTTCCTCCCTCCCCCACAATGAGAATATGATCTAGACCAGGCCTGCACAACTCAATGACAGGAAGAAATAATAAAAGGCCACAAAGGAGTAATTGGTGCACCAATCAACTGCTTCGTGATCTGTAGTGTGGTGGCACTAATGGCCCGGAGGTATAGGAGGTGCTTGGAGGCAGGATGTCTTTTTAGGAAGCGCTGGTGGCAGATCTTTCATGACAGCAGAGATGTTTGATGGCAGTGGAGTTATTGAGAGTTCAAAAAACACTGGCAGGCTACACAAGGCTGCTTGGTTACCACGTATTGTGCAGGCCTGGCCTAGGCAAAGCAACAAAGAGAGGGGGCTGTAGCACAGAACTTTCATTACAGATACCGATGTTGGTGTTGATGGTGGTGTGTATTCAGAGCACAGATAGTTTGATGTAACTATTTGTTTCATCAATTTATGTACTGTAGCTGTCCACTCAACTGAAACTGGTTGAAAGCATCCACTACAAAGAAAATTATCAGCAAAACAAAACATCATAATATAAAAACATTTTAGTGCATTGGCCAGAGTTGCTTTTGGTGAGATAGGCGGCTGCACAAATTTGATTAAGAAATAAATAAAAATTGTGGTGAATGTCATATATTTTATATGATACATATAAGTGATATATTTCAGCCAGCTCATCTAACTTCTGGGCTCCAGTGCTTAACAGAACCATGTAGCCCTCAATCCCCACCCACATTCTATCCAGTTAGATTGGGATAAACAAGAAATGATTCTAAATACTTGAAAAAAATTTAAAATAGAAAAATGAAGCTTAAGAAGGTAAATAGCATTTGATGGATGGGGTAAAAAATTAACTTCACATCTAAATTAATTTGGCCTGGGCTGGCACAGACTGGCCAGGAAAGAGATAATCAAGACTGTGATAGATCATAGGTTTACACCAATATCACTGTGAGATTGTGTTGAAGAAGATAAACTTTGTTTTCTGGTTCTTATGAAAACAAAAAGCTAATACCATAGTTGATTACTTATATCTATAGTGTGATCACACTTACAGCATTTCCACAGGAAGAATCTTCACCATGAGTTTGAGATCTCTGTCCTTTAGCATTAAATGAGATTGGGAGATTAGCTGAGTTAATGCAAAATGTAGTGAATTCTTTTTTAAAAAATAAAGGTGGAACTTTCTGAGAGTTTGGATGGGCTCTTTTCCGTTGGAAGGAACTCTTGCATCTGCTTCCCTACTGGCTCCAGGGGGATGCTAAGCTGAGGAGCAGATCTTGTAAGGAAAAATAGAAATGAATATTCAGAATCTTTCTCCTTTCCTTTTAGCAGGAATGTAAGGATTTGGGCTACTGGCAGCTATATTTCCTTACAATGAATACATTTCTTACAGCATTAAAAAAAGCATTTTGTTCATAATTTATCACATCTCTCGCATTTCAGTTATAGCTGAACTCTACAGCTATGATTTGATGTGCTGGGGGGACATCTTGGAGAAAGGATTGGAAGAAAGCTTCATCACAATGCTAGAATCTCAGGATCA
Source organism: Notechis scutatus (assembly GCF_049901735.1). Classification (NCBI taxonomy): domain Eukaryota; kingdom Metazoa; phylum Chordata; class Lepidosauria; order Squamata; family Elapidae; genus Notechis; species Notechis scutatus. Next base: position 81,276,707 of record NC_142010.1, on the reverse strand, counting down.
TATTTTCACAACGATGCAGGAATCTCAGCTATGCAAATATAAAACTGGGAGGTTCAGGAATAACAAAAGGAAGAGCTTCTTTGCACAACACATAGTAATACCATTGCATTCACTGCTACAAATTAATAAAAGTTGTTCTGTCGCCAGTAAAGAGACTTGCAGACCGGAGTTGAATTCAGCTCTTTAATACAAATCAGTAACTCAACTGCAGTCGAGCTGCGGCAGCCCTTTTTATAGTGGCTGCTCTGCGGCTCGCAACCAATGACATTCATTTAAACTTCCCGCCGCTATAGGTGGCCAATCAGATACCAAAGTTACTAACCAATCGTATCATTGCTTCTGCTAACCAATAGGAACATTGCCCTAGGAGTCTTTATTTAAATACACTACAAAAGTCATCATCTTAGATTGCTTTTATAGATGCCTAGATCTGTTCATAGAATGTGTAAGGCTATATTTTATCTCCCCTAACACCAGTTGCTGAGGGATCTGAATGGGGGGATACAGTGACAGCTTTGTTCTGCTTGCGCGTCATAAAGTGTCCAGGTTTGTTTGCTTGTTTTTTTTAAAAAAAACTTCCTTGGGGTAATGACATCACTCTATGAGGTCTCCTGCTGTGTCACGAGATAGAAACCTTAGAACTTTATAGCACAGAAATAACAGCAATTTTCAAATTTGGCTCTGAAGTACCAAATTGCCCATTTCAATGAGGATGGTGCACTGCTTAGTTTGCTTGCCAGTTTCAACTGTCAGCTTAAACTGCTCTTTTTTTTGGTGACAAGCATCAATAAAATTATTGTTTGCACTGGCTGTTGACTCATCTTAGGTGGAATTATGTACAGAAATAAGTCAATAATTCCTCATTCATTGTGATCCACATGCAACTCAGATTGATGATACAATGCAAGGGTTCTGTATAGACAAGATTCTTGTTTACTGTGTATTTTTCCAGGTCACTTAGCACGTTGCTTCATAAGCATGCTTTTAGCAATGCAGAGCCTGGTGTGAATGGATTTTAAGTTATGTAGATCAATTCATCCTTAAAAACTAGCAGAACTAATTTTTTTAAAATTTGCACTGCAAACACATTAGGGATAAACTAAGCTATTCCCAGAAAGCTTTCAGTACCTCCTCAAACAGTAGGCTATTAGGAGATGCCAAATTTGTTTTTAAGGCTGTGCTATTATTCCCCACCTGCAAAAAAAAAAAAAAAAAAAAAAGATGTCATCCAGAGAGGGTCATTCTTGGAAGCAGGTCTTGAAGAAAAGCATTTCCAAAACACCTTTGGAAATTGCTTAAATTATGTTCTCAAATGTTTCAAAAATTCTGTTGAAACTATTGCCACAGTCTGGCAAAAGTGTATTTTTGGAAGAAGGTGTCTCCATAACATAAGTGAACTATTTGGATTTTGAAAAAGATCACTGGAGTCAAAAGGTAGCTGGGTATCTTTAATATCAAATCGTTTACTAAAAGAAAGAAGGGATTATATTTTCTATATCTATTATTAAAGTATTTTGAAGAGTATACAGGTAGTCCTCGACTTACAACAGTTCATTTAGTGACCATTCAAAGTTATAATGGCGGTGAAAAGAGTGATTTATGACCCTTTTTCACACTTATGACCCCTGCATCCCCATAGTTATGTGATCAAAATTAAGAATCCTGGACAACCGTCTCAGCTTTATGATGGCTACACTGTCCCAAGGTCATGGGATCAGCTTGTGCAACCTTCTGACAAGCAAAGTCAATGGCGAAGCCAGATTCACTTTATAAATTTATAAATGTTTGGAAAGAACAAATATTAAACTTGTTTGATTCCCCCCCCACCAAAAAAAAATCTTGGAGTAGCAGATTACAGAAGGCTGCTGGAATCTGATAAACTAAGCTCATTGGCGACCACTTGAGAAGAAAAGAGAGGAACGATGAAACATGCATTGCAACAATTGTGCCACATTCTCTTCCCTGTGCATACTGGTGGTGTGTGCTGTCATAGCACAATTACAAAGGGCAGAGCTTTCAGCATAGAGTTAAGACCCACGTGTTGTCATTTTGGCATCATCATAGTTTGAAATGGGCACCTGCAGCGGAACACAGCTCTCAGGTTCAGTGGAGTCCAGACAATTGCCCTTTTTGACAGTAAATATGTCCATCTTCTCTCCGTTTAGAATTCTTCTCTGAAGATTGAACATACTGATATTCTGCTACTATGAATATCTAGGACAATACACTGAATGCGACTTAAATGGAACCGAAAACCGTAAAGTCTATTTTGGATTATTATTCTGAACCTGCTTTTCTTCCTGAACCATCATCTCATATGGTGACAGTCATAATACAGTGCATTCAAACAAATTTAATATAGACTTACAAAATCAGCATTATAACCATTATTGCAGAAGTAATATGAGACTATGAATTAAATAATATAATCAAATACAGCAATACATCCTCTAATAAACTACATGTGTTCACATAGACCCAAATATTGGAAGGATTCCCTCACAGCCTCCTGAGATATCATAACCTTCTGTGGTGCAATGTACCTTCTGAGTAGTTCTTGTAATTTATGACCGGCGCTTTCCTGCACCTGAGCCAGGAAAATGCAAGTGATGGTGGAAATATATATTTTTTCAATCTGCAAAGATAGAGGTTTTATGAAGCAGCGCCAAGTAGAAACTAACTTGCTTGTAAGTTGGGTTTTGTGCAGAACTACAGCTCCTTGGGATGATAACATAGCACATACACACAAGCCAGGGTTGATATCAACATAAACCTCATAAATCCCCTACATAAAGTAGGCCTGTTTTAATGAATGAAGCATAGATATCTAATTTATTGGAGAATTTTATCAGAGAATCATAGACCTTAAAGGGGAAAATACTTATTAGATACTAATTGTATTAAGTGTGTGTATGCCATCACAAAATTATTATTTTTTATAATCTGTAGGGTTTTGTGGATCAATACAAAATCCAACTGATTGTCCATTGTCTTCTTAAGGTGCTCCCAGTAATAGGAATAATACCACCAATGCTGTGCGCTATTTCCATGGCAGCTTTAGGTTTCTGTGGTTAAATAATGTTTTATCTAATAGCTAGCAAGAGATAGTATAATTTTACGTGATTGATAACTTTCTACAAATATAGTTGGGAAGATTAAATTACATCTGAATTATTTCTTGAAAGAGAATCTAACCTAGAAATGGGGGGAAAAAGGCCCAAGTAACTTGTGTTTAATGTAGCATACCTCTTAAGTCTTCTGAATGAGAACTCAAAATAACTGAAGAAGAAAGGACAGTGAAATTGGTTTCACAGATACCACTTAAGACCATAAATGAGTCTTACTTAAGAATCTGAGAGATGCAAATAGGTTATTGCTGTGAAAAATAGAGGATGAAATGTGATGTTCCAGATTGCAATGATGATTCATTCCTTTTGCATCCCAGCTTTCTTTCAAGGAGCAAAGTGCTGCCTTTACTCATAAAAGTACCAGATTGTGATGTGCCAATCTGATAAAATGAAATTTCATAAGTACAGTAAACCCTTCATTTAATGCCTAACACCTACTAACTTCAGCTACAAGGAATGTTTTTTTTTCTGTTTAAACTTCTCCATTTAAATCAAGGATTTCTCTGTTATATCAAAGTTTTATTGCAAATGACTCTACTGTATGTATGTCTACTGAAAACTCCTATTGCAATTCATTCCTTAAGGAGTTGTTGCTGGTGAATGTTGATGAAAGTGGGTGAGGTGAACCAGTAGTCTGTAACCAGTAGTTACACTAGCTGACTGATATCAGATTTTGATCCAGTCCATTGGCACTATGCATGATATTCAATCTTTATTTAATAGATATCTAAAAACTACCTAATAGCTGACCCATGGTCACCGACGGAGCCTCCAAGACGTAACATATAAAAATGTACTCAAATGAATGAGTCCATGCAATTCATTGAAGCCAAGGTAGACCAGTTCATCTCGTTCAAGAGTTCCGTGTATGTGGATTCAGACCACACAGAAAGTTTTGAATGACAGCCACTATCATGGCATGTGCATGGGAACTTACTTATATGTTTGTGTTTCTCTAGCAAATGTTTTCGGATTTGTATTTGCATTGCCTTTCCTATAAACCAGCTCCTGGCATAACCCATTTACATTTGGAAATTTGCCAAACCCAGATGTTAACATTCATTTGAACTTCAAATTCTAACACCAATATCTGGGCTGAAAGCAAACAAGGAAACAAAATTCATGAGATGGTCCACACCATCAGAATTAGGTTGTGAAGTGAATGAGCCTTAAACAGAAAGCTATATGGAGGTAATTTTGCATTTATCATAATTAAGACTGGGATTCTAACTTGAACAGTCCCCCCCCCCCCCGAGGTATTTTTGTTTTGTTTCATTCTGGAAAGAATGATAAAAAACAACAACTAAATACACATATAGCATAAACACAATATAAAAACAAAAATATTTCACTGGTTTCTTTGTTTCTATGTTTGTGGAAGCCAATTCTAGGGAGCGGAGAGGAGGGCAATGTCAGAATCTAAACATTTATACTATATGAATAGAGAATAATTTGTTTACCCATATATTTGGCTCAAGCAAGTCAGATTTATTATCGTATGGAATGTTTCAATGTGTGTAAATTGTGGATGGCCCCCTTTTATTCCAAAACATTTCAAGCTTATCTGGGGGATTTGAGAAGAATTTTAAGGACCAGAGAAGTGTAAATTGCCCTCTCCATTGCAATCCAATCTGACGTCAATCTTACACCTGGGAAATGTGGTATGGTACATGTGCCAAAGAAAGGTGTGCATTTCTAAGTCAAAGCAGTCATTATTGTGTAAGTCCATTTCTTATCCTGCTCCTATCAATCAATCTTTATTTTTTCACTTAGAAAACACTTGGCTATTATTGCTCTCATTTTTTAAAAGACCATTGTTACAACTGTGACAAACGTTCTCTTTTTCCAACATAAAATGCAACCATAGTCATGTTTCACTGGAAACGGTGAATAACAATTCTTTATTTTTATTCACTCTTTCAATATATAAAGTTAGGAACAATGAATTCAAAACTAGTGGTACACGACAAACTACTCCTAAAACTAAAATCCTATGCTATCTCTGGACACCTGCATAACTGGATAGAAGCATTCCTGTCAAACAGACAACAAATGGTCAAAATTGGGAGCGTCCTATCAAAAAGACCTCGATTATGTATCAGAATGGTCAAACAAATGGCAACTCCAAATTTCAACAAATAAATGCTCTGTCTTACATATCGGCAAAAAAAATCAGAAAATAAAATACAAGCTGAATAGTCAAGACCTTGTTGAGGATCCAAACTCTGCCAAGGACCTTGGAGTACTCATCTCTAATGATCTAAGTGCTAGAGCCCACTGTAACTCCATAGCCAAAAAGGCATTAAGAGTTGTTAACCTAATCCTATGTAGCTTTTCCCCCGGTAATATCACACTACTAACTAGAGCATACAGAACATTTGCTAGATCTATACGTGAATACAGCTCATCAGTCTGAACCTGCATTACATATCTGATATTAACACAGTTGAGAAAGTCCAGAAATATTTCACAAGAAGAGTTCTCCACTCCTCTACTCATTGCACAATACCTTATGCCACCAGACTTGAAATTCTAGTCCTAGAAAACCTAGAGCTACACTGCTTTCGATTCGATCTAAGTATAGTATATAAAATCATACAATGCAATGTCCTACCTGTCAATGAATACTTCAGCTTCAACCGCAACAACACAAGAGCACACAATAGATACAAATTCAAGGTAAACCGCACCAAACTTGATTGCAGAAAATACGACTTCAGGAACAGAGTGGTCAATGTCTGGAATACTCTACCTGACTCTGTGGTTTCTTCCCCAAACCCCCAAAACTTTAACCTTAGACTGTCTACTATTGACTTCACCCCTTTCCTAAGAGGTCTGTAGGGGGTGTGCATAAGTGCGCCAGTGTGTCTACCGTCCCTGTCCTATTGTTTCTTTTTATTTTTCTTATATGTACCCATTTCATGTATTCATAACTAAGTTTATACTTATACCTGTTATCTTATAATCGCTTGACAAATAAATAAATAAAACTGTGACAAACACATGCTCTCTTTTTCCAACATAAAATGCAACCATAGTCATGCTTCACTGGAAGCGGTGAATAACAATTCTTTATTTTTATTCACTCTTTCAATATATAAAGATAGGAACAATGAACTCAAAACTAGCTGCGGCAAAAGGCAATTGCCAGGAACTGTATCAGGATTGACCTCTGTCCCTAATTGGATTATGCAGTTCAATTTGGGAATGTGTTCCTTCTTTGTGAAAGTGTCTGCTTCAAAACAGACAAGATGTGCCTTTTGTTCCTGCTCTGTGGCTTGGAATTGCTTAGTTTTTATACCCCTTGCAATCTATATTTTTCTGCAAATATCGATAACATTTGGCAAAGATTTGTTTTAGAACCAAATGAAACAAGTAACTATTAATTATTTTTTTGCATTTAAGCACTGTGCTTACAGTTTATCCATGTTTGGTCAGATTGAAGGACTTCTCTTTACATCAAGACCATGGCAATCATTTGCAATAATTGATATTAATTAGATTAAATAGATTAATTAGTTTTTGATAATTAAAGGAGAAGCTTGAAATAATCTAATTCATGTTCATTCTCCTGCACATCTTCTTACGTCAGAAATCTCACCTGCTTTCTCCTTGTAATATCAATGCTTGCTTTGAAAATGATTTGAAATAAGTTTACTGCTGTGATTGGCTGTGAAGAACAATGGTGGGTCAAAATAAGAAAACATGTAAGAGTGGGTTTCTGCTCACTTTATTATATGCAGTGAAAAGATGTTGAGACTTTGGAAAAAATGCAGATAAAAGAGCAACTAAGATTAAGAATGCTTATGAAGATTATGAAGAATGGTTCAAGAAACTGGCTATGGCTAGTCTAGATAAAACAAAAGGACTAGGGGTGATATGATAGCAGTATTCCAGTATTTGAGGGGTGCAACAAAGAAGAGGGGGTCAACTTATTTTTCAAAGCACAAGAAGGCAAGACAAGAAACAATAGATGGAGAAGCATCAAGGAGAGAAGCAACTTGGAATTAAGGACAAACTTCCTCAGAGTGAGAACACTTAACCAGTAGAACAGCTTGCTGTCAGAAGTTGTGGGTGTCATGGTTCTGAGTAATGCTCCCAATCAGTTCAAGATTAATTATGAGTTTGGTGGTCCCTGAGGTCCAAAAAGTTGGCGACCCCTGGCCTAGAAGATCTCTAAGGTCCCTTCCAGCTCTATTCTGATTAATTCTGAGAATTGAGCATGTCAAGGGAAACCTGGAAATTGCATAAGATGGGGATGTATTAATTTAAAAAGCATATGTTGTAAAACAAGAAGAGACATGATCAAAAATGAATGGGTGCAGAGTGAATGCAAATTGAATACAAATATGACCAATATGAAAAAAGGACATTGAGGTAGTTTGGTCACAGAAAATAAATGAGGATCAAATGCAAAACTAACACATAAAAGAAGGGTGAATGTCTTGAGATCATGAGGAAGTCCCAGAAAGCCATGGGTGGATGAAGTCGTTGAGGTCCATAAAAAGAGAGAAGGAAGAAGTATTACAAACAAAAAGCAATAAATGAATGCAAGGGTAGAAAGTTACAAGATACATAGTGAATGGTATTGGTGTAAAGTAGATTTAATAAGATCTCCTTTTCCCTCTATTTACTTCTTTTAATTTATTTTGTTCATCTAGGTGTTGCAAAAGTTGCTTAGCCTCAAAGACTGTGGTCAGTAAGATTACAGAGTGTCTCTTCTAAGCAGTTGCTGGAATCAGACCAGAATGAATTTTCTGTTTAAAAGTATTTACAGGCCTTTAATCCAGGCTATATATTTTGCAGAGGTCTGTATCATAATTGTACTCTCATGGTGTAAGTCATGCCAAATGAATTTCCATGTTGTGGTATGATTTCCTGTACCAAACCTGGGATAAATTTCCATGCAGTTTGTCATGATATGTTATTATCATTAACATGTATTCAGATATCATTGCAAGAAAGCAGATCTTAAGAAAGGGAGCTTAAAAATATTGGACTGAATAAGCACAAGTTGTTGCACTGCTGATTTTAGAGCATTGGAATTGTTTGTCTTGCTCAAAGCAAGCATGCCTAACATTTTTTTTAAATAAAAAAGTGTAATGGGCTCTGAAATGATTGGGAATAAAACACAAGCTAGTTTGTCCTTGCACTTATTCAAATCAATGGCAGATCATTCTATTGTTATGTATCTTCAGAATCAGAGCTTATTTATATATTTGGGGGAGATCAAATACATGGATATTTTGGCAGCATAAATTTAGAAATCTGCATAAATAGCTCCATCCTTCCTTTGCTCATGACCAATCTCAGAAGACATACTGTAGTAGTAATAGGTACAGAAATATCCTGGAAGTAGCATGTGTGTTGCTTTAGCCAACAAGAAAAAAGAAATTTGTATTAGCATAACCTCTCCCAATTAGCCATTGCAGAATAGGCTGAATTACTGAGGAAAGGGTTTATGCATTTATTTTCAAGGTTTCTAGATGGTTATATGACTCTCAGCAGCTTCCAGCACAACATACAATAAGAATGTACATTTTAAAAAATCATGAGTTGTATCAATAATTATCAACATATTTAACTTAATTGTAATAATATCACCATAAAAAGGATAATATAACACCAAGCACTTAATATGATACATTAAATTTATTCCTCTTATCTTGATTTTTGCTGTTGTTTTTATTCCTTCAAGCCAGTGTGGAATCCTGCTATTAACTATTATTAGTCTCTGCAGATTTTTTGGCTAGACTTTAGTGTCAGGATTCCGGCAGTTACCCCCATTTAAATCATGAGTCTCGAGTCAACTTCCAAAATTTAAAAAGGAGTTATTGAGAATTAACATGCCTGCACTGCCTGGATGTAGCCGACTCTGAGACACATAATTCATTGTCACCTTTGACCTTGGTTTCCCCCCCACCCCCTGGGTGTACTGTAATTCATATTCTCCAATGTGACACATCCATAGCCAAGAGTCATAAATCATGCTCTCCAGTTAGAAACTTCAGTCACCTAGTTACTATCTTTGAAAACATTTATGGAATGCAGTTTTGGTTTTGCAAGCTGCTACACTGGTCCCCCCTCCCTTTCTGTTGGCAACTCTAAAAAGACCAGAGAAATATTTTATGAGTTGACATTTAGAAGTGGCTGGCCATTGCCTCCTTCCTAGGGCGGAGAGCGTGTGACCGGCCTAAAGATGATTATAGTTGCTGGGGATAGAGTTCTTTTTTCTTTTTCTATTTTCATCTTTCACTTTCTTTTTCCTTTTCTCCACTTCTTATTTTGTTTATATCTCCTAGATTTTGTAATTGTATAATTTTGTAATTGTAAAATTATAATCCGTAATAAAATTATTGAAAAAATATTTATTTGAGTCTTAAATTGTACTGTGAGTAGTAACCTAGGTTAATTTAGTTAATTGATTTTCTGCCTATTGTAGGATTGCTAAATGTCTAGGAATCTTGCCAGAAATGAAAAACTTGCTCCTTTCTTTTGTTGACAGAAAACGGATTGTGAAAAAAAGCAAGTTTTTAAAAAAACTATATCAGATAGACATACAAATGCAAGTTAGGAAAACTACATCAGGTTTCTGATATAAATGATGCAGCCATTGTCCTTTATATAGGTTTGCTTCTATTATTGTTAGAGAATATGAATCTTTATGGTGCTCCTGTCATTTCAGGAATAAGGCTGTGCAATACTGAAAAAATAATGAAGAAGTGCTTCAAATGTTCTTAAAACATAGCACATCTTTGCTGTTCCATAAAACATCCTTTTGTTTTATCAATGTTATCAATGTATTATTATTATTATTATTATTATTATTATTATCAATGTATTAACTCAAGTTAATACAACTTTTAAAGCAGACACAACTTTAAGAGTTAATACAACTCTTAAAGCAGACACAATATTTTACAACAGGTTACAATGAAGTAGCAGGGACACACTATATTTGCATTAAGTCAGAAGCACTTCTTTCAAATAATTCTTGAAGTTCTTTTTAGTTACACTGGATATTCATCTCACATTCCAGAAAATGTGGCACTCTACCTCAAGGAATAAACAATTCTTATTAGGATGCACACTCTGCATAGCCATAACAGGATCAGAATAAATAGCCATTTGTTTTTTAAAAAAATATAGAATGGTGATTATTATTTTTTTCTTTCTTCAGTAGGAACAAGGATTAATCCACATTTTAAAATATGTCCTTAAACTGAAAATAAATAGAGTAGAATCTTGTGTTTTAGTAAGCTCAACAATCTATGAAGAAGATGACTCATGGAAGTATAACTACAGAAGTGTGCAACATGTTCTAATTTTATTTGCAAAGAGAACTAAAGCACTTGAAATGACTTATTTAACTTTATACCAGATTTGGCCCAGACAGTCATTCCATTTCCATCTGACTTCCTTTCAGGGTACTCTATAAAGTTCCCACACTAGATCTCAGTTCAAGCCCAAAGGTTGATCTATTACAGGAAATATTTCTGACTTTATGAGCTTATGGGTTTATTAGTTTTGTTTTTAAACCAAATTGTATTTGGAGTCATTTCAAATCAGCATATGTAATGCAAACTTAAAGAGGAGGATATTATTCAGCATAGTCAGAATTAAGCATATCCTAATTCTTTACTGGGCTTCATCTACCTTGGTCTTACAGATTTCAAAACTATTGGATTTTCCCCCTTAAATCTTGCCAACTATCCTCAGGGAAGAAAAGCCCCAATGCATACAATGGCTCTAAAATAACAAATTAATCAGCACCTGATTTCTTGTCTTTCAGAGTTGCCTTAAGGTGAAGAAAACCTGAACTGCAGAAGATCATGTTTCTATTAAAAGAGGCCTATATGAAGCACATTCACAATACATTTGCTAAGTAAGCATCCATTCAATTAAGTTGATTTAGCAGAAGCAAGGAGGGTCTTTTGGTGGAGATGGGAAGCTACTCTATTGTACTGTATTCACAGTATTAGGCTCACCTCTAAGAACTTGCAGCAAACAATTGCTCATTAGTGGATTAGCAGTAATTACTAGCAGCAGTCATTTTCCTCAAACAGTAATGGACCAATTTGCTGCTGTAATTGGACTCTACTGTTATGGCTCTCTGGCCCTTAAGCTGTGGATTTCAGAACCTGTACCTTGTGCTTTCCATTTGGTAAGGTATGTCCAGTAATGCTTGAAAAACACATCATCAAACTGCATCCCCCCAAATGTGCAGTCACACCTCATGCTTATTAAAAATAATATAGATGCAGATTCAATTGCTACATTGGATTACCTGTTGGAATATAGTGTAGTTAAGTAAACATTTACAAGATTATGAATCACAGCTATATATGTCTTTAGTAAGCTTCTAGAAATGACACACACACACACACACACAAACAAAGGAGTAATTAAACCTGAGTGGATATAACAGTAAATTAATAGGATGAATTCTCAAGGAATGTGTGAAGTTCTGTGACATAGATGTGCAGGCAAGGGCATAAAGATACATTATAGGGAATTGGGGGGAAAAGAATTAGCAATCCTTTTAAAAAGGTGCAGGAACAGCTTCAAATCAAATGAGTTCTTTGAAGTTATTTACTTTTGTGAATTGTCTGCAATTTTCCTCCGCAAGCTATTTGCTGGACAGTTAAAAAAACAGATTTGGAGAGGGGATGGATCTATTCAGCTTGGAATCCAGCTTAACATTTCCAAAACATGAAACTCTGTGTAGATCGGTATGTATGGAAGAATGTAGCCAACCCCCATCATTTCTGTTAAAATTGCTAAGGGATGCTCAGTCCCTTCTAATAGACAGGGAAGATGCTCCCTTTGGAAGCCATAACACTCCCTTGTAAACTTAGAATCATCTTAAAATCCAAACTGCAAATGTCGCTCCCCTGAAACAGTTTTGGTGGGCTGGGAATGCTTTTAAAGGATTTGGCAAGTCCTGGTAATCAGTTGATTGCAAAACCTGATAATCTGTTTCCTCATTTTAAAAATGTTGTGGCTTAAAGTCCTCCTTCCTTTGAGGTCTAAACTCTCAGGTAGGCTCACCCTATTTACTGCTGGTTCAGGCTTCTATTTGTTAGTTGGGCTGGTGCCCAATTTTTTATATCCTGTTTTTACCTTTCTGGTTCTGTCTTTCTGCCCAGTTTATATCTTTGATTCTCATTCTGTGTTGTTGCAGGATTTGAGACCATGTGAATAGTGTGTGTTTGTATGTGTGTGTATGTATAAATACCGATCTACACACAGTTTCATGTTTTGTAAATGTTATGCTGGATTCCAAGCTGAATGTGTGTGTGTGTGTGTGTGTGTGTGTGTGTGTGTGTGTGTACACTTTCTACATTTCAGTAATCTTGGAGCTTTCCTGCTTTGAGTGATTGTGCTTATGACTCACACACCTGCATCAGACTGAACACAAGAGCCTCAAGAGCATACAGCTGGAAGGAATTGAAAAACCTACAAACAACCAACAAATTTAGGCCCCTGGCTCAGAACACAAATTGAAATTAGAGCCTGTTGGACACATGACTGTCTATCTTTTGCTTAAACATATCCAGTGAAGGAAAGCTGACCACCTTCCTAGTAATTGGTTTTACTATCAAACTGTTCCTATGGTAGGTAGCTGGCAGACTTTTCTGTAAGAACAATCACATCTCTACTTAATAAATGTTGGAAATAAGATACTTGTTTTCTACCATCCTGTAAAGGTTGACTCGATATCAATAATGATCCTCTTTTCCTGCAAATCCATGTGAGTGTAATCCAGAAATACAGAACTATATGTGCTGAATTTCATGTATTTGGTTGATGTATTCCCATACATAGTATGTAGATAATAAATATTATATCTACACCCAGCTTAGAATGAATAGTTCTTATTGTGGGTGGAAGAGAACTAGGACTTTATTTCTGAATTGTGTGCTACCTTGACTTTTCCCAAAAGCTAGTGATTGCTTATTTAGAAACTTAGGTGATATATTTCCCTAAAACTGATGATATATTTTTTTTAAAAAAACAAGTTTTATTAATTTTTAAAACACACAAATTATCATTATTCATTACATGTTTAAACCTTTTTTCATTGTAAATTTAACAAGTCAGATAAATTATGATTCTGTTTTAAACCATTTCCATATAACATACAAAAACCTCTTATTCAATTTCTCTTTACTTCTCTTTACTCTTATTCAATATTATTATTATTATTTCATCTATTTCTTTCTGACTTAGTTACCATTATTCTCATTCTATATTTCTGCAAGCTTTTACTAATTCTCCCCCCCCCAAAAAACATATACACACAACACACAAAACATAAAAAAAATCTTTTTGGAAAGTAACTTGGACCCAGGTATCTCTCTCTTCATGGACTTCAATTATCTTCATGCTCATCTTACATATCATTACTTATTTTATTTACCATTCTAAGTCTTCTATATTAACTTCTCCACATATTTCACTCTTCTTAATTCTATCTTAATTAATCATCTTAGTTTGAATCATTATATTTGTATCTTTTTGTCCATTTTTTATCATCCCTTTGTCTCATTCCTTATAAAAAAGAAGAAAATAAGTTTCTCCTGAAATCATTAATCAGAGTATGATGCCTTTCTGTCTCCCCCCTAAATTAATCAAATTAACCTTTAAGATAACATCCAATACCCAATCCGATTTTGCTTGGTACATTCTATCTAACTAGTACATCCAAAATAATTAAATACATAATTAGACAATAAATCCAAATATTAAAAACAAATACTATAATAAAAATTTTATAATAACATCAATACCATAATCTTATTAAACTCTTTAATTAAAACAGTATTCTAAACCTCCCCTATTATTAAATTTTAAAGCCAATCATTATTAAACATTTTAACATTTTAATCTCTTATCAACTCTTAAACCATTACAATACTACCATCTCATCTTATGTACCTTGCAAAATCTTTTTGAAAAAATTATACTTTATCCATTATCCATAAAAATTCCTTTTTTTCATTTAATTTCAAAACATTGTAGCTTTTCTCCACCTTTTCCCTTTCTTTCTTCTCCCAACAAACCTTTCTACACCCCCTTCTTCTAGCCTCTGCCTTACTGGCTTCCCTTCTCTGTCGTGTTCCTTTTCCCTTTTGTTTACTATCATCATATTGATTTTGCACCTTATTTTCCCTTTCTTAAATGTTTTTTAGATCTTAAGTCCTTTAGTTCTCTTCTTTTCTCTCTTCCTTCTTTCTTGATCAAATTCTGAGATTCATTAAAAATGGCTCCTTCCTTTCTTTCTTGTTCCTCTGCTGTCTTCATCTGTTGTAATGTTTGTTGATAGTTAGTAAGCGCCATTTCTAAAAAAAGGAAAGCTTCTTCCACACCATCTTTACCATTTTTTTTGCTTGTTCATATTCTTTTCTTAGTTCCTCAACAGAAAAAGCCATTATAAATCTTTTCTTTTCTTTTCCCCTTCTTTCTTCTTACAACAACCAGAATATTCCAAAGAAAATAAAAAAAATAAAGCAGTCCCAAAGTTATCAATCATTCCAAACCAAGGCAGAGTTCTCACTTTCTCCTTCTGGGGTAATATCAATCAAAGAGAAAGAAAGTCCAAATCTGTTTAAAATCTTATTGCAATATATTCTAGTCTTCAAATCCTTAAGGCATCTCCTCCAACAAAGTCTTAGCATACAAATATTTTCTTTTTAATCCTCTCTCTTCCCACTCATCGCTTAAAACCAATTTTCACCTAAAAAAATAGGTTTCTTAATATCCAGTTATTTATTCCGTAGGAAAAGAGGGTAAGCTATCCTTTCAGCACCATCAAACTGCCGCTTTTTTCCTCTTCTGGCAGGTATTATTCAGAAAGTCATACTTTTCAGGAATTTTATTAAATATGTCTTAGAGTCCTAGGAGCCAAGAAAAACTTTCTCCTTTCAAGCACTTTCTCCACTTCCTCCTGCGCATTCTTACCCGGCTGCCAGCTTCTTTGTGGCGGCCATTACGGACCGCCGCTGCACCGTCCTGGGAAAGGGGGTTCTACCGGCGGGGAGGGGTCTGCAACACCCCCAAACCCCCCTCTCCGGATCCCCCTGCCTTCAGCTGCCCCTGCAGGGCAGCCTAGCTCCCACTCCGTCTGGGTCGGAGCTCCAAAAGCAGCTAGCGCGGCAGGGATCGCGCAGCCGCAAATCCCTGCCGCCGCGGCCGACAAACCGGAAGTTCAACCTAAAACTGATGATATATTTAAGGGCATGAAATGTGACTTGAGTATAGACATTTAAAAATATGGAATTAGAAAGTCATACACCCAAATCTTTTAAATCCTTTTGACCAAATGAAATAATATTGATAGTTATGCTTTATTTTCTTAAAACTGAATTTTTCAGTCTTCCATTCTAGCATCCTCTCATTTTTCCTTCTTTAAAGATAGTTTTTAAAGTGTATAAGTTAACTACTGTTCCTTGTAACTTCTGTCAGATCTAATAACTGAGAGTAATTATCTTTGTCAGGACTGTGAAAAGAGATTGATGGTAATCACCTCAGATTTATATAAAACTCCTAGAAGGGGAATTTTAAAATTGCTTATGAAATAATGCAGGAATGGCAAATTAACCTTTCATTTTCCTGTTTAAGATTTTGTTACTGTCTTTTTTCTAATTGGCATCTATAATACCAATTGGTTATTAAAATCCCTAGAATTTAGATTCACACTGTTGGACAGACAGGAAATATTATTCTATCACAGCATAAAAATAAAGCAAAATGTTGGGTGCATGAATCTGTCAAGCTTCAATTTCTCAGTTTTTCCCTACATATCCTAGCAGCATGAGGTAGGATCTGTAAATTATGCTGACCGCTAAAGAGATAGTAATAAAAATGAAGACTTTTTAACAGTTGAGATAAACATCTCTGCCAAATTTCAGAACATTAGTATGATTTGTATACAGTAAAATTCTGAGTTATCTGAGTTATTGCTCTGCATTTTTTTTCAGTATTGCATTTTTTTAAACCTGCATTGCTTTTTATAATTGTCATGCAATGTTTTAGCCATTTGGATTAGATTATAAAGGTTAGTGGCAATGTCAAAATAGAATTCTGGATTAAACATGTAAAAGGACAATATAATAAAATAGACAATTGGTATAATGCATTTAATAGATAAAAATGGACCAGACAATGGGATTTAATCTATTTCAGCAAATAATTCCCAGTAACTCTGATAAGGCTCAGTACCTCCTCTTCCCCAACAATTAAGAAAACTTTCCTTCACATATTGCTACTGTACATTAGACGTACAACCGAAAGCTCTTGATTGGCATCTGTCTTTTGGCAAAATTTCAAGCACCTGACATCATTTATACAGTCTCACCTGAGCCAAGTATCTGACCAGAATATAGGAACACAATATCTCATTAAGCAGCTTCAGCTTCAAAATATCCTGTTCGTAGAGATAATCATAATACACATTCCTGACATTGGACAAATAAATTGTAGTAGATCTCTAAACTGTATGTTTGACAACTGACATTTATTTTAATAAAGCCTTGTGACTCATGAATTCTGCATTATAGAAGATGCTATTTTTTTGGCAGTGCAACAATAAGGCAATTATTGATGTGTAGCTTCTCTTCCTTTTTTCACAGGTGGGCGGATTTCTTAAAAATTGCATCCAGATTGTTTATTTCGATAGAAAGGTAAGTCAGCCAATGAAGAAAGAAGTGGGCAAAGGACTATTGGGCGTTGACATATCTTTTCTGTGTTTGTCTTCTGAAAACTAGTGTTTTTAAGCACAATATTCTATATAGACTATGTTGAAAAGGAATTTGGCCAACAGCTCATGAATGGCAGGGGCAATTGGTAGATATTTCTATATTTTACCACCCAACTGAATCATAAAAAGGAAGTTTGATGTGGGCACAGAGCTCCCCCTTCCGGAATAATTTCACTGATAAGATAAACTAATCTAAGGCCCCCCTTTTTTAAAATTAATGACTGAATCATTCAGGGCTTCTAGCAGCCATTTTTTTTAATGAATGTGTTATCTTTGAAGTTTTAAAAACTCATATTTTAACTATGATTTCAGCATATTTCAAGGACAAGGCAGTGGAGTGAAGGAAGAGTTTGGATGGGGCATTGATATAGCCTCTTCCCCTTTTTTCTTATGGAACTATTTATTGATGATCAATGGCCAGCAAAATTACAAAGATGCAAAGGACAGTAAACCATGTTTGCTGTAAGCCTGAGGCCATCTCATTCCCAACATAGTGGATCTTCTGTCTGAGTTCCAGGACAGCCAAGAAATGGAGTCATATTGGGATAGAACAGGTCACTTTGGCCTCATATCTCTTTGAACAACCAAAGAAATCCCAATAAGCTCTAAGTGGTGAAACGGGAAATTCAATTTAGGATTTGAAAAAAAGGAAAATGGCTTTTCATG
Organism: Notechis scutatus; assembly: GCF_049901735.1. NCBI lineage: Eukaryota > Metazoa > Chordata > Lepidosauria > Squamata > Elapidae > Notechis > Notechis scutatus. Next base: position 81,259,151 of record NC_142010.1, on the reverse strand, counting down.
AATAAATATTTCTGTTTCTGCTGAACAATATTAAGAATGAAAGAAACTTGTTATCTTTTATATATCAAAATTCGGATCTTACTGCAAAGAAATATAATTGTACTTGTCAATTTCTGGCAATTAATTATCCTCTACAATTAATGTAAGATCAAGACTCACATTTTAAGGAGGAGGCAAGATTATTAATAGAAACCCATTTATTGGGTAAATTTAAATAATAGTGCAGTTTTCTTTTACTAAAATCAGAATATTAAATATGATACTAACAAATAGTGATTCTTTTTGGATATAGGATTAGTGTTTTGTAGTGATTATAAAACCATTCATATAAATGTAAATCATTATGAAGACACCTTTCTTGTGAGCATATTATAGTGTTGTTTTTTTATTTAAAGACAATTTGTAATTATCAGATTGTTCAATAAGAAATTCCATATTCCAAATAATGAGAGGGTGGGGATAAATTGTTTGCGTATTTTGCATGAATTGTAGAATGCCAGAAAATGTATGCATCAATATGTTAAACTTTCAGGTACAATTTAGATATACTGTATTTAGAAATAAAATTATATAATATGTGAAGAGAATTAAATTACAGAAAACAAGTTAGAGTGCCTGTTATGGAAAGTCCTTAAACACTGAGTATATTTCTAGTTGGATGGTTCCTCATACAATGAATCCAGAGCCACAATTCAGCTTTTACTATTACTTCTTATTTTTTAAGATAAAATAGACTAAAGTAGATCAATCAATGTATCATGCAAATAAACACAAACATATTCCACACTCTATACAAATTATAATCTTAAACATTAAAAATTGTCTGTCCATAATTTAAGTTATTGGGCTGGAAGTTGATGACTATTCTTTATCCATATATAAAATAGAACAAATCCATACATAGGTAAATGAATTCATTTATGAGCTCTTTAATATCTTCAATTTTTTAAATAATCAATGTAGTTATCCACACACTGTTAATTTCAGGGAGGAAGATACTTTTATGATATTTCATAATTTCAGTATTAATGTTCCCTATTTTTCAGAAAACTCTCATCTGGTAAAAATAGAAGAAGCCTTTCATACTTCTTCTGTGGTAGTTGAAAAACTATTTAGTTGAAATAGTTGAAAAGATTGAAATGCTACTATAAACACTGTAATGTTTCTTTAACATTCTGCAAATGAATTTATGCGATTTTTAGGAGAAGTTAGGTGAAAGCTTAGTTGGGAAGCATCTTCTCATTCCTTCTTGTTGTATCGTTGCATTTAGATCTTTATTTTATCCTTCCTAATCTGATCTTTCCTGGATCCTAGATCCATTCATGTTTTATTTCCAGCAATTTGTACTGTATAGTCCGAAGTCATTAAGTTTATATGCAACTTCTTGGGCAATAGCCTCACTGGAACAATTATCTCTTAAGTAGATGTATTCAAGCTTCAAGTATTTTCAGAAGCAAATGAGCCCATGACGCTGCAAATGTCTATTGAATTAATTTCACATTTCTAATGATTTAGAGGAAACAAATGGATTTATTTTGTAATTCATATTTTGCATTGCTTTTCTTGTGGATATCTTGTTGGCACAGTTTAAAGCTAAATATAAGAAACACCTTTCCTCACTTCATAACTCTGTTCAAATATCATTTTATACTTATCTTATGTTAACTTCTGCTGACTGCCTGTTACCAGCAGTTCGGAAGGTCAAATCTCACTGGCTCAAGGTTGGCTCAGCCTTCCATCCTTCTGAGGTTGGTAAAACGAGGACCCAGATTGTTGGGGGCAATAGGCTGACTCTGTAAACTGCTTAGAGAGATAAAGCACTGTGAAGTGGTACATTAAGTGCTCTTGCTATTGCTAATTGAATTCCCAATTCCTCTAAATGCTTCCAGTCTTAAAAGTCTAAAACTGAAAAAGACAGAAGGATAGTTCTCTTTTTTTTTTGACTGTGAAGTTTACTTTGGCCAAATGCTTGGAAGAATTTTGTGCATTTGTGGCTGTAGGAAAATAAGAGTGTGGCCAGATGTGCCGGGGTTTTTTATATGTACATCAGAATACTGGGAAATAAATGCCTTCGTTCTTTTTAATGGCTATACTGTTCTATGGATCTTAGTTGGTGATAGGGATTTACACATTACAAATAATATTTCCCCTAATTGTTAATTTTGAAAATGTTTACAGATGCCTTATATAGACTACAATACTTTTCCTGCCTATTATAATGATGGTTTTTTTGACAGCCCTTTTGTTGAATCCTTGACGCTGAATGAGACAGAACTGGATGAGTCAGATTTTCCATCCTTTTAACAATGTTACATAGAGTCACTACCTTGGTTTGCTAAGTGGGTGGGTGGAGCTTTTTGACCCTAAAGCCAATGGACATTTCTTGATAAGTGATAATACTAATAATCCCCAGGTCCGTTTTCCTTTGAAGTGAATGGCTGGCTTTTTGAACTGCTGTCAGTTTTAGAGGATTAGATACATGTTTAGGCTGGGTGAACTCATGAATGAAAATATTTTGCTTGGCAGTTTAGAAAATGTGGTTTAGCCCCTATCCCCACTCCCTCCCTACCCTCCATAGCTAAGTGCTGAACCCCTTTGGCAAGCACCTGCTTTCCACCATTGTCTTTTTGGGAGGTCTTTTCCTTTAGAATAAACAATGGAAATTCTAATATTGCTATAAAAGGGACTTGGGCTTCTTTATTTATATTTGCTTTTTTGTCTTATACTGATGATTGGATCTTGGTATGCAGATCTAGCACACAGTTTCTCAAATGGCGTCAGAATTATTATATGGACCTTTTAGATGTTTACATACTGACAGAAAGAAATTCAATTATTCTTGCAAAGCATAATTATATCAGAATCATTGTAAGCAAAAAATATAGAAGATGCCAAGACCATTTCTCATGACCCATTAAAATGTAACTGGAAAAACATAATTTTGTTTTTATTTAAGGTGTCTTTTGGGGAACTCTGGATCAAAATATATCATTAATTCTAAATCTGGCAAACCAGGTTGCTGTCATCCCCAAAAGTTCATGAGCAATACAAAAGTTCAAGAATTGCATATGCCTAAGAATTGCAAATCATAATTTGCTACTGAGTGGAAAAAAATGACAACAACTTTTCATGTCAAGTGGATCTAATACTAAGGCATATTCATATTGATTGCTTTGCAGCCTCTAGAATAAAAAAATATGTTTAATTAATAGTTTTTGCATTTCATATCTAAACTTACTCTATAGCATGTAAGAAGCTTAAAAGGGATTGAATCCTTGGCAACAGAAAACAGAAAAATAGCACTATGAAGACGGACTTATATTAAAATACAGTTATCAAGTGAAGAACCAAAACATTGCTCAAAAACGTAATGCCACAATGAAGCCTTTTGAACTGGTTTTGATATAACTTCCTCAACTACATTGGCTTACAACTTAATTCTTTTTTGGTGCATTGCAGTTTTAAAAAGCTGTACAATTTTTAGTTTTAATAGTCCTTGATTCTATCTGTTTTATTATGATGAACACATTAAGTTGGACTCAAGAAATCCACCCAGGAACAATTTTGCTACGTTATTTTGAACAAAGATTATTATTTTCTTGTTACATCAACATGGTAGATTAGATTCCTTGTTTGATTGCTTTTAAATATGTAGCTGTCATTATAAGAATGTGCCTGTTTTTTTTTCTTGTGTATTATGGCTAAGGCACCAGGCTAGAAAGCAGAAGAGCGTGAGTTCATCTCACTTTAACCATGAAAGCCAGGTGGGTGACTTTGGGCCAGTCACTCTCCATCAGCCAAATCCACCTTACAGGATTGCTGTTGTGGGGAAAAATAGGAGGAAGAAAGTGTGTTGGATATGCTCACTGCCTTGAGTTATTTGTAAAAATAAAGGTGGGGAAATAAATGAATAAATATAATTACTGTATTTTGATGGTGTTGTTTGGGCTGTGTATCTAAATTCTTACTGTTAAGACATTAAACAGGAGATTCTATTAGATTGTTGGTGAAAATTAATATCTTTCCACTTATGGCTACTATTTGGTTGGGAAGAGATTGCATTATTTGCATAGGAAAAATAATTAACCCTCCCCTCTGCACAAAAGTCCAGTCAGAATTGATTCATTTCAGAGTAAAATAATGCACATTGGGGCAATAATAGTAATAATAAATTTTTAGCAGTGCTTATCCCAAATTTAGCAGTGCTTCTTTGTCCATGGGGGGCCTGAGCCCATAGGGTCTACGCAGATGGTGACTGATCATAAATAATATAAATGTTTTCAACATTTAGTGAAAATGTTGACTTCATGCAAGATTGTTTTGGAGTGTATTGCGAAAATATTGGAGAGAATAATGCTAGTAAAGGGCAGTGGTTTTGATGTCAGTAGCTAAACAGTATACTTCTGAACATCAATGATAAGGACACAATGACAAGTGTGTTAGCCATCTAGTTGGCCATTGCAGGAACAGCATGCTTGAACTAAGCAGGGCACTATTTTTTTTCTTTTCTTATCTCTTCTTTCTATTGCTCTTATCAGCTGGATTTAAAGCCCCATGCTCTAATCACAGAAGCCATTGGAACTGTATGCTATGGGGGCAATGGTGACATCTGGCTACCTAAGTAGATTTCCACCTTAGCTAGAAATTATGAGAATAAAGAAACATTAACTAGAGGATCCCGAGTTTTCCTCTTGTTCTTTTTCCATTCATGCTGTGCGTTTTTAGATTATAAACCTGAGGAAATGCACTATGTTGATTGTACTTTTCTGTAAATAACTGTGCAAACTTAAATTTTTGTTTTAATAAGCAAACAAATCTCAGGAGATGGGTAGAAGATCTAAGAATTGTTTATCAAATATCAGGTTTTTTTTTTCTTAGTTGAACACATCGTTATGAATATAATCCTCACCACGAATAATTTCCTTGATCATCCTTTTTCACAGCTAGTATTCCCTATTGATCATATTAGTTTTGTTAGGGATGGTGAATATAAGTGCTTTCCTTTTAATTATGTGACCAAAAGGTGGGGAATGCCCATTAAGGAATGGTGCATACAATTATAGCCTTTCATAAATATCCCAATGAACCAATTTTCCTGGTAAAAAGTCCTAATAGTAATAAATACTATTAAATTTTTGCTTATACGTGCTATGACTTACTTCCATCACAAACAGCTACGAGTGGTTTTATTTGCTTTCATTGCATGACATATTATTCTAATTTATGATGTGTGCATGTACTAGCTTAGCTCCTGACAGCAGTATATCAGTTCATTGCAACCAGCCACTATCAGAGAATGGACTGACCAAGCAATATCATAATTGCTAGCACATGTGAGAAACTGCTATAAGAATAATCAACCTGAGCCTTGAGGTAAGCTCTGCTTCATTTGCCTGAATATTTCCTAATGGCAGAGAATTCAGGCATGCATGCTAACATAACATTTCATAGGCTGAAACGTTTATTTGCCCATCTTCGTACATCCTAAGTACATAAATAACTGCAGGCATGGCTTAAACGACAACTGCTCTTTTAGCTTTAGATTTAAAATAGATTCTCAAATATGGAACAGCTTGCTTCTTAAGACAGTGCAAAGGGTTTACAAAGAACTCTGGATACGCATGGTGTAGCCTGAAACTTTCTGATGCGTGTTCAGCAATCTCTCAATCAATCATGCTGGGGAAATCTATTTTTTCCAAGATGGATATTTTTGAGATCTGTAAAGGAATATTCTGGAGGGCTGAAGTGCTCTAACAGTACCTTGTCCTTGTTTTGATGTCAAACTTATTTCTTTTGTGCAAAGTTTGACCTGTCTAGAAACCAGAGGGGTATGGCTGGCAGATGACAGTATGTGTCACTTTAGGAGAAGAACTCATTTACAGGAAGAGAAAGACCCCACATTCTCAAAGAAAAGCTTTTCCTATAACAACAGCAGGGCAAAATAAACCTGCCGGTCCTATATAAAATTTGTGAAAAAATATCACTTTTATGCTTAAGTTATATTTCATTCCATCTAAATTATTTCTTTTTTTATGTATAAGAAGCAACAAATTGTATAGGGTTGTTCCTTTGGCATGACTGTTTTTGTTTTGCAGCTGTTACTCATTATGGCTGCCCCAACCTGTTACAAGTGATCTTCACAGAATAATTAGTGTGATGTGTTTAATTAAGGGGGGAAAAAACCTGATATTACCCTGATATTGGGTAAGCTTCAACTCAATAAGAGTTGAAACCAGCAACTCTTTCACTAAGTGATAAGGTCCTAGAGCAGGGGTGTCCAACCATGACAACTTGAAGCCTGGCGGACTTCAACTCCCAGAGATTCCCCAGCCAGCAAAGCTGGCTGGGAGTCTGGGAGTTAATCCGCCAAGCTTTCAAGGTTGAACACCCTGTCTCTAGAAAGTGTTGTCAGGCTCCAAGTTCACCCAGAGCCCATCAGCTCCAAATATGCCTTACAGCAAGTCAGCTGGCCATGTCACCTTATCTGCTGCTGCCAGATTAGAGTATTTGTTGTTTGATGTTATATTGAATAAACCATTATTATCTAAAGAGGAGCTGGAGTTTGGATTCATTTAAAAACAAACCTTCAATACTCAAGGACTGGCTGAGAGAAGGTTAGAGTTGGGGCTGCTGGCACTGGCTCTTTTATTGATGTGGTGCATATTGTTAAAGGGGTTGGGGCACATATAGGTGGTAATTAGGGCTTAGGTTAAAAAACATGGTGAAGGTGGCACCAGGTGAGGATCAGTTAGTGAGGGTCAGAATAGGGTAGAGATGTGGACATGTTATAGGGTGAATAGCATTTAAGGATAATGGGTTAGGTGTGGCCAGAATTAGAACTGCTTATAGACCTGGGTGTGGTGGGGTGTGTCTCATGATAATGGTGATAAAGGAAGGGAGCAAACTCAAACCCAACTCTAATCTTGCCTGGCTTTTAGCCATTCTTCTGCCTGTTGTCATAGGTTTGGTCAGTGTTTAGCCAAAAGTAAAGGAAAAATATTGACTGGTATAGAAGACCTTTACCGGTTCTGTGGGCATGGCTTGGTGGGTGTGGCAGGGGAAGGATACTATAAAATCTCCAGTCAGAGGTTCAACAATATCAGGCTGGCTACTCATTGTTTTAGCAAAGTAACTGAGTTGTGGGCTCTAATGATCCAACAAGCAGACAAGGCATTTAAAAATATTGAAAGTCCTTTATGGCTTTTCTAAAAGAAAAGCAGGTGGAAAAAAGATAAAAAAATAACTGCACTTTTTTGCATTTATTCAGCTCTTCCTAGGGAATTATCTCCCCTGGTTTCATTTTGTTTATTTCTCTTTTCTATTGAGTAAAACTGTTGGCCATTTGCTTTTGCTTTCAGCTAAGCTTATATTTAATTTTGTCTCCAAAGAAGATTCAGAACAGGATGGATCCTAAAGCAAAGAGCTGTTGAAAGAAGATTGATGCATGCAACACATAACACAAACAGCCTGCCAATTACTGCATTTCAGGTCAACGTTCAAACTCCAGTCTGTATCATGCACAAGCACAATGTTTTGTCCTGCTGATTATCAATGAACTGAAGGCACAGCCACCATTATATTCCTTGCAGTAACTACAATATCATCTTTTGGATACAACTCTAAGCCATTGTGCTTTCTGCTCCGTGTGATGCAGAGTTAAATAAAATTGATGCAGCTTGCCACCCACAACGTTTTTTGTATTGCCAAATATCACAGACATTGAGATAGGAGACAACAATAATTCCTTTTGCAAGCACAACAGTTCTTAAAGCAATTTTTTTCTAGATGTGATGAAGTCAGTAAAAGCCAACATTTATTTTATATTTTATATTTTTACACATAAAATATAAAAATTAAAATGATTGAAATGTATTTGAAATAACTTTTGTGTTGGCATTTGATTTGTCTTTTTAAAATGCAGAACTACACTGAGCTGTGCTTTAAAAGCATGGAGTAGAAACATAGAATGATGCTTTATTTCCCACTTGAGAAGGGGTTGGTCTAGAACAGGGATGTATTTAGTATTTTAGTATTTAGTATTTATTTGATTAGTCAATCGCTTACAAGATACAGGAGAATAAATATAGTTTTGAATACATGAGAAAAATACTTATAAGAAAAATACAAAACAATAGGACAGGGATGGCAGGTATGATTGGTGTGCTTATGCACGCCCCCTACAGGCCTCTTAGAAAGAGGGTGAGGTCAATAGTAGACAGTCTAAGTTTAAAGTTTTTGGGGTTTGGAGAAGAAACCACAAGTCAGGTAGAGTATTCCAAACATTGACCACTCTGTTGCTGAAGTCATATTTTCTGCAGTCAAGTTTGGTGCGATTAACCTCGAGTTTGTATCTATTGTGTGCTCTTGTATTGTTATGATTGAAGCTGAAGTATTCATTGACTGGTAGGACATTGCAATGTATAATTTTATATACTATACTTAGATCGGACCGAAGGCAGCATAGTTCTAGGTTGTCTAGGTCTAAAATTTCAAGTCTGGTGGCATAAGGTATTCTGCAATGAGGAGAGGAGCGAAGAACTCTTTTTGTGAAATATTTCTGGACTTTTTCAATTGGGTTAATATCAGATACATCATATGGGTTCCAGACTGATGAGCTGTATTCAAGTATAGGTCTAGCAAATGTTTTGTATGCTCTAGTTAGTAGTGTGATATTACGAGAGAAGCAGCTATGTAGGATTAGATTAACAACTCTTAATGCCTTTTTGGCTATGTAGTTACAGTGGACTCTAGCACTTAGATCATTTGAGATGAGTACTCCAAGGTCCTTGACAAAGTTTAGATCCTCAACAAGGTCTTGACTATTTAGCTTGTATTTTATTTTCTGATTTTTTCTGCCAATATGTAAGACAGAGCATTTATTTGTTGAGATTTGAAGTTGCCATTTAATTGACCATTCAAGGTCTTTTTGGAGGGTAGTAGTATTGTCTGTGGTGTTGAATAGCTTTACATCATCAGTGAAGAGAACGCAGTTGCTCTTAATATGATTACAGAGGTCATTTATGTAGAGTATGAAGAGGGTTGTTCCTAGAACACTGCCTTGGGGGACACCACTGTTGACAGGTACAGAATTTGATAGGACGCTCCCAATTTTGACCATTTGTTGTCTGTTTGACAGGAATGCTTCTATGCAGTTATGCAGGTGTCCAGAGATACCATAAGATTTTAATTTTAGGAGTAGTTTGTCGTGTACCACTGAATCAAAGGCTTTACAGAAGTCTATGTAGATTGCGTCTATTGCTTTGCCCTGATCGAGTTGTGTTGTCCATATATTTTTGCAGTGTAAGAGTTGCAGATTACAGGATAGTTCTTTTCTGAAACCAAATTGTTTATTAGAGAGTAGGTTGTTTGTCTCTAAGTGGAGGATAATGGATTGTTAATAATTGATTCCATGACTTTACAGGTAACGCAGCAAAAAGAGATTGGTCTGTAATTTTCAACTAGGCTGGGGTCTCCCTTTTTGAAGATGGGGATGACTGTGGCTTGTGACCATAGTTTTGTCAAGCAGCTGGTCCTGAAAGATTTTTCAAAGATTATGTTTAGAGGTTCGGCTATGGCAGTGGATAGCTTTTTTAAGAAGTAGGCACATATTCCATCCGGTCCAATAGATAGAGATGGTTTTAGATTGTGCAGTGCTTTTTCAACAATGTCTTCTATAAAATCTATATGTATTAGATCATTGTAGTTGTCTGTGGTTCGAGTAGGAAGTACTGGGCTTGATCCATTGCTGTTTACAAATACTGAGCCAAAGAATATGTTAAAGAGGTTTGCTTTGATGGTGTTGTCATTGCAGTCTTTGCCATTAGGTCCTTTCAGGGGTGGGATAGACCTTGAGTCTTCTAGTTTGTTGTTTATAAAATTGTAGAAAACACAGGTGGAATTTGTGCATAGAAGGTTTTCCTCTTGTTTAATGTGATAATTAGTGCATTCAGTTTTTATCTGGTGGCATAGATTTTTGTATCGGCTTTTGAAGTTGGCAACGTGACCAGATTTGTTATTTCACCAAAGTGATCTCTTTTTGGATTGAAGCTTCCTTATTGTTATGGGTAATCTGTTTTTCCTGGTTTTCAGAGTTGTTATTGGTACATATAGTTTGATGGTTGTTTTCATTTCTAATAAGAATATGTTGTAATGGTCTTCAGCAGTATTGCATCCAGTGAATAGAAATTGCCAATCAAGGGAAGAGAGATAGTTGATTATAAGATCATAGTTTATTTTATTTATTTATTTTATTTATTTGATTTGCCAATTGTTTACAAGATAATAAGTATAAGTGTATACATAGTTGTGAATACATGAAATGGGTACATATAAGAAAAATAAAAGAAGAATAAGAGAAACAATAGGACAGGGACGGTAGGCACGTTGGTGCGCTTATGCACGCCCCTACAGACCTCTTAGGAAAGGGGTGAGGTCAATAGTAGACAGTCTAAGGTTAAAGTTTTTGGGGTTTGGGGAAGAAACTACAGAGTCGGGTAGAGTATTCCAGACATTGACCACTCTATTGCTGAAGTCGTATTTCCTGCAATCAAGTTTGGTGCGGTTAACTTTGAGTTTGTATCTATTGTGTGCTCTTGTGTTGTTATGGTTGAAGCTGAAGTATTCATTGACAGGTAGGACATTGCAATGTATGATTTTATATACCATGCTTAAATCAGACCGAAGACGGTGTAATTCAAGGTTTTCTAGTTCTAGAATTTCAAGTCTGGTGGCATAAGGTATTCTACAATGAGTAGAGGAGTGGAGAAACTCTTCTTGTGAAATATTTCTGGACTTTCTCAATTGTGCTAATATCAGATACGTAATGTGGGTTCCAGACTGATGAACTGTATTCGAGTATTGGTCTAGCAAATGTTTTGTATGCTCTGGTTAGTAGTGTGATATTACCAGAGAAAAAGCTACGTGAGGATTAGGTTAACAACTCTTAATGCCTTTTTGGCTATGTAGTTGCAGTGGGCTCTAGCACTTAGATCATTAGAGGTGAGTATTCCAAGGTCCTTTACAGAGCTTGGGTCATCAACAAGATCTTGACTATTCAGCTTGTATTTTATTTTCTGATTTTTTTGCCAATATGTAAGACAGAGCATTTATTTGTTGAGATTTGAAGTTGCCATTTGTTTGACCATTCTGATACATAGTCAAGATCTTTTTGTAGGGTAGCAGTATTGTCTGTGGTATTGAACAGCTTTACATCATCAGCGAAAAGAACACAATTGCTCTTAATATGATCACAGAGGTCATTTATGTAGAGTATGAAGAGAGTTGGTCCTAGAACACTGCCTTGGGGGACACCACTATTGACAGGTACAGAATTTGATAGGATGCTCCCAATTTTGACCATTTGTTGTCTGTTTGACAGGAATGCTTCTATCCAGTTATTCAGTTGTCCAGAGATACCATAGGATTTTATTTTTAGGAGTAGTTTGTCGTGTACCACTGAATCAAAGGCTTTACAGAAGTCTATGTAGATTGCGTCTATTGCTTTGCCCTGATCGAGTTGTGTTGTCCATATATTTTTGCAGTGTAAGAGTTGCAGATTACAGGATAGTTCTTTTCTGAAACCAAATTGTTTATTAGAGAGTAGGTTGTTTGTCTCTAAGTGGAGGATAATGGATTGTTAATAATTGATTCCATGACTTTACAGGTAACGCAGCAAAAAGAGATTGGTCTGTAATTTTCAACTAGGCTGGGCTCTCCCTTTTTGAAGATGGGGATGACTGTGGCTTGTGACCATAGTTTTGTCAAGCAGCTGGTCCTGAAAGATTTTTCAAAGATTATGTTTAGAGGTTCGGCTATGGCAGTGGATAGCTTTTTTAAGAAGTAGGCACATATTCCATCCGGTCCAATAGATAGAGATGGTTTTAGATTGTGCAGTGCTTTTTCAACAATGTCTTCTATAAAATCTATATGTATTAGATCATTGTAGTTATCTGTGGTACGGCTAGGAAATACTGGGCATGATCCATTGCTGTTTACAAATACTGAGCCGAAGAATGTGTTAAAGATGTTGGCTTTAATGGTGTCCTCGTTGCAGTCTTTACCATCAGGTCCTATCAAGGGTGGGATAGACCTTGAGTCTTTTAGTTTGTTGTTTACAAAATTGTAAAAAGCACGGGTGGAATTGGTGCTTAGAAGGTTTTCCTCTTGTTTAATGTGATAATTGATGCATTCGGTCTTTATCTGGTGGCATAAATTTTTGTATCGGCTTTTGAAATTGGCAACGTGACCAGATTTGTTTTTCCGCCAGAGTGATCTATTTTTGGATTGAAGTTTCCTTATTGTTATGGGTAATCTGCTTTTTTGTTTTGTTTTGGGAGTTGTTGTTGGTACATATAGTTTGATGACTCTTTTGACTTCAAGTAAAAATATGTTGTAATGGTCTTCAACAGTATTGCATCCAGTGAATAGAGATTGCCAATCAAGGGATGAGAGATCGTTGTCTATAAGATCATAGTTGCCTTTTTTGAAGTTACAATTGGGGATTACATCATTGTGGTGATTTTTGTGTGGGCGTATGTTGAGACAAAAGTCAATCATATTGTGGTCACTGCTGGAAAAGGGTTCTTTAGTTTGTATTCCGTAAATTAAATTCAAACTATTGCAGAAGATGAGATCGAGGCAGTTGTTTAGTCTAGTGTTGTTGGTTACTAGTTGTTCCAGTCCCAGATTTGTAATAGCATTGTAGAAGGTTGTGTGTATGATTTCAGTTGTACAATCATTTAGGGTCCAGTCAATATGAGGTAGATTGAAATCACCAAGAAAGATAAAAGGGTATGGGCAGGATGCAGCCCATGTTAGTAATGTATTTAGCTTGTTTACATGTTCGATGTCATAATCAGGTGCTCTGTAACATAGTAAGAATCGAATTGTGATATTTAAGGATAGTTCACAGATGATGGTCTCAGGAAGAGCAAGCTCCTGGGTAACTTGGATATTTTTAGATGTAAGGACTTTTTATAGAAGATAGCAACACCACCTCCTCTACGAATTTCACGATCTGATCGGTAAACATGATAGTCTCTTACTGTAGTAATGGAGTCAGGGAGAGATGCATTGAGCCATGTTTCACAGACAAATATAATGTCGAATTTAGCCATATTTAGTAGGAGGAAAAATTCAGGTATTTTATTCACGAGGCTTCTTGCATTGAGTAGTTTGCATTTAAGGCCAGCAGTAGTTGGAATTGAGGTAGTTAGGGCGTGCATGCCTAGTCTTGGGTGATGGTGGATCGGTTGAGGTAGGGTTGTGGTTGAGGGTTAAAGCTGAGTTACGGGTTGTGTGGCTTACTTTTGATACAGTCAGCATGGTAGTCAATGTACAGGTCCTTCTCTCCATTGTCTAGACGTTTTTTGAGTTCAGTGCGGAGTACACGGGAGCGGGCACGTTGCTGTATGGTTAGGTCAGGGCGACAACGGAGGTTCTTATGGTTGGTGTTGGTTTTGGCGAGTGAATTTATAGTGTAAATGAATTTACGTTTGCTTGATTCATTTTTGTAAATGACCCTGCACAAGCGTGGGGCCACAGAGCCGTCTCTGTTTTTGAGCTCTCGGCCAATGCGGGAAATGTCAAGTATTTCATCAGCGGAGATGGTTGATGCTTGATAATCACTGATGATGTTTCGGACAGTTGTGATGTCATCATTGTCATTGATGTCCTCTAGACCAAATAAGATGGCGTTTGGACGTTTCCGTTCACGCTCAACAGCTTCTCTGATGAGGATTGGGATATCAATATTTGTCTGGGTTGTGTTTATTTGTGGATTGGGTTTTGGATTGGGTTGTGGTTGTTGGGTAGAGATGTGGTTTGTAGCTATTGGATGTTCAGGTTTTTGAGTTGTGTCTTTTTTTTTCAAGGTTGGATATTCTTTCTTTTACGGAGTCCAGGGATGCTACTATGGTGTTAAGGGATGTTTCAATGGTTTCAATGGTATCAACTCTTTCCAACAGATCCAGTTTGGGTTTGCATGATTTGCAGAGATATGAAAACTCATTGGATGATTCCAGGTATTGAATAAATTGCTTGGTTAATCCCAAGCAGTCATGATGAGCGTATTTTTTACACAGAGAACATTTGATGGAGTTTTCATTATCCTTTAGATTTTTGTAGCATTTAAGGCATGTGCAGGAGTCTTGTGGTTCATTGGTGGGGATTATCTTCTCTTTCGGTTGTGGTTTGGCATTGGATTTTCTTTTTGGCATGGTAGGTTTGTTAAGATAGTACGTTGATTGAATTAATTAAAGGAACAATTTTGGGTAATCTATATAGCCAATATCACACCAATCAATCAATTGCAGTAATCTCTCTAGTCAGATAATATTCCTGAGCAACAATCAGCCTAATCAATTAATTACTCTAATCACTAATCAATTAATTACACTAACCATTAATCACACTGTTCATTTAGTTGCCTTTTTTGAAGTTATAATTGGAGATCCCATCATTATGATGATTTTTGTGAGGACATATGTTGAGACAAAAAATCATGCTGTGGTCATTGTTGGAAAAGGGTTCTTTAATTTGTATTCTGTAAATTGAATTCAGACTACTGCAGAAGATGAGATCGAGGCAGTTGTTAAGCCTAGTATTATTGGTTACTAGTTGTTCCAGTCCCAGATTTGTTACATCATTGTAGAAGGTTGCATGTATGGGTTCAGTTGTACATTCGTTTAGGGTCCAGTTAATATGAGGTAGATTGAAATCACCAAGAAAGATAAAAGTGTGTGGGCAGGATGCTGCCCATGTTAATAGTGTATTTAGCTTGTTTACATGTTCGATGTCACAATCAGGGGCTCTATAACATAGTAAGAACCGAAATGTGATATTTAAGGTCAGTTCACAGATAATGGTCTCAGGAAGAGCAAGCTCTTGGGTAACTTGGATGTTTTTTAGATGTAAGGACTTTTTACAGAAGATAGCAACACCACCTCCTCTACAGATTTCATGATCGGATCGGTAAACATGATAGTCTCTTACTGTGGTAATGGAGTCAGGGAGAGATGCTTTGAGCTATGTTTCACAGACAAATATGATATCGAATTTAGCCGTATTTAGTAAGAGAAGAAATTTAGGTATTTTATTTACAAGGCTTCTTGCATTGAGTAGCTTGCATTTAAGGCCAGCTGTTGTTTGAATTGAGGTAGTTGGGGGCATGCGTGCCTAGTCTTGGGTGATGGTGGATTGGTTGAAGAAGGTTTGGATGCTGAGTTGTGGGTTGTGTGACTTTCTTTTGATACAGTGTGCACGGTAATCAATGTACAGGTCCTTCTCTCCATTGTCTAGACGTCTCCATTGTCTAGATGTCAAATTCTAGATTCAAATTTGCATCATCATGGCATCATCACATGACATTGTGATCTTTCCACCTTCGCTAAACCGGGCGTGGACATGGCCAGTGCATGATGTATCTGGCTCACGGCCGTGAGTTGGACTAGAAAATCTCCAAGGTCTCTTCCAGCTCTATTTTGATTGATTGATTTTGTCCTAATACAAGTTTTCATATTGTCTGTTTTCAATGTATGGAGATTTACATTTATTGATTTATTGTATTTTGACAGCATCCAAAAACATACGTACATGAGCATGACCCAAGCATAAACACTGGCAAAGAGATTTATTGCCGAATGTGATTATTACAGCATTGAGAGTTGTCATCATTATTCTTCTAAACTATATGATTTAAAAAATTTGTACAGCAGCAAGGCTAGAAATACAACAGTTTGTTTGAATGGGTGACTTTGCAGTCAGAGTGGAATTCAGCAGATGCATGCAAAGTAATTTACTGCTTTTGCTTTCCTCTTATGGTGCATACAATATAGCCACAATCCTGAACAACAGAGTTGGAAAAGGCCTTGGAGTCTTCTACTCCATCTTCTACTTCTACCCTCTGTCCAAGCAGAAGACCCTGTATCATTTTCAGAGAAATGTCTGTCCAATCTCCTTGTTCTACCCTTCCAAGATTATTCAACTCCCCATTGGCAATGGTAACATGTCTGCCAAAATAACACTGTGCTTATCCTAAAATGTAGCTGTTATTAAATTCTCTGAAGAGTTATTTAAAGGGTTCAATTAACATTTAGCTGGCTACCTTTTCACTGCTAACAAAACCTGGATCTTCTGACTTGTATCTTCAGGACCTCTTTCTCCTCAGGATATCTGCAAGTTGTGTCATCCTCTTTGCATCGCAATTGCTATGTTAATTCCCCTCTGGTGGTCTAAGAACCTGCATATGTTCAAAACTTACTTTCTACTTACTTTTCTACCTTCTCTCCTTTAATGTCTCCCTTTCTGTAAGTTTCTGCTTTGTGAACCTAAGACGTTTCCTCACTTTGCATCTAAATTTAAAAATATATGTCTTTAAATATGATTGAAGCACATTTTATGTTTAACATTTGCCAATTTACTTATTATCCATGCGTATAGATCTGCAGTAGGCAATTTTTTAGGTCTGGTAAGCCCCTTTATAAAGTTGACAAAGAGTTGTGTGTTATGTCATAACATGTCTGCTCTGGAAAGATTTTCCAAAATGGCTGCAATGACCAGGATAACCAGTTATATAATACCTATTTTTTAAACATCAAACAAGAAATTTTGCTTCCTAATATTTCATTTAGATCTTTGTATTTTCTTTATTATTTTTCTGGACAGGAGAATTTAAGTTACAAAGGAACATTGAACTGCAGTTTCCCACCAGTTTTAGTTTGTATGACCCCCCCCAAATCTATGGATGGTACACTGTTTTTAAACTGAAAACATCTTGGTTTATATGACCCTACAAACGTTATGGCTGTTTTTTGAAATTATATCTATTAGGCACAGAGGCCAAGAGTAATGTGCTAGAATGTCTTCATTTGCATGCAATATTTTATAAATGAACAGCAGGACATTTTAGCTGTTTTTTTTAACATCAGGCAAGCTACTTCCTTTATGAAACCCTTAGAGAGTTGACTTTCCTGAAGTTGTAGAGGGTGGTCTCTTTAGAAAATGAAGCTGAATTCTGATCTGTGCCAAAACAATCTTTATAATTTCATCCAAAAATCAAGGAACAGGAAGGTCATCACTGACTACAATGATTAATACAGTTAATCCTAAATAGATGCATGTGAAGTTAACTGGCTTTTTTCTTGGAAGTGCCTTCCAGGAAAGCTTAAAAATGAAATATTGCCTTTTTTTACACAGTCCTTGACATTTCTCCTTAGAAGAAGATCCCACTGAGTTTGTGAGGTTATTACTGAATAAATTGATAGAGAATTGCAGGTTTTTTAAAAAGAAAAATATGGACTGTTACACTGTAACCCAAAGCATAAGGTGTTTGGGAAATCATGTCAAATAAAATCAAGCTGAATAGCATTTAAATTCTAATCTTGCTGTTTCCATTTTTCTTGAAAAATAACATATTAATGATTGCCATGTTATGTAAAATTGATTTAAAATATTCATTTCTTTAAATATACTACACACTATGTTCATGACATAGTTACGTTCATCTGTAATGGTGTTAGGAAAGAAAAACATTTATTAAATATGAGTGATATGTAACTGCACTTCCTTAAGAGAAAATGGTTAAAGGTTTAACCATATTTCAATTGTTGGAAGATTTTGATTCCATTTTTCTAAACCTAGATTGGATGGATCACTTTATTTCATATGCTATGTTTATGCCTTTCCAAATATGAACTCTAAAAGTATTGGATTGACTGCCATAAGAAGTTTGGAAAGATACATGTAATTTCCAGAAACACCTTATGATGGAATTTAGGCAAGCAGCAGGTAAAAATAAGAATAATTTAGAGAAACAAACCAACTTCAAATGTTGGTTTCTAATCTTTGCAGATTTCTTAAGCTAATCTTTCTTATCAGTTCAGAAAAAAAATCTAAATATTTGATGGGTTTGTTTCTATGGCATCATACCATACATTATAATTTAACACTATATTCAAACATAACAATTGAATTGGCTTTGTACAACACTTTGCAATAAATGTTTAAATTTTCTCATAATCGCCCTTGGATTTCACATACTCTAGAACTGGTCTTCTTATGAACAGAGGCAGTTTAACGTATTATTCAGAGACAAATGAAACAATCCACTTGACCTATTTCCAACTGGCTTTAGACAGGATTACAGGCTGAAAGGGATGATCTTTATCTGGAGATTGATAGCAGGATATTTGGAATTTTTGGTATTTTAACAGCTTTCAATAACATCAACCACAGAATCCTTCTGAGGAATTTGAGAATGGAGGCCCACTTTTGCAGTGATTCTGTTTCTATCTCTTGATAAGATTTCAAATGGTATCACTTGGAAACAAGTGTCCTTGAAATAGGAGCTACGAACTACTATGGTGTTCCCCAGAGCTGCATCCTCTTTCCTGTAGAATCCTTTCCTTGCTGAGCTGAGAGCCTAATTTATTTAAAAAAAATCCTAGGAAGGTAGAAAAAAACTGAGAAGCACAGCTTCTGGATTTTGGTTTGGGGAAGAAACCAGCAACAGAAAAACTGAATTTAAATATGGTTTGGATCTGGTTGGGGATGTGTAGAGAAGAATGTTCCAGAAGAAATCCCCCCCCCATCCCAATGCTTCTGTTTGGGAAAGACTGATGGGCAGCAGAATGCTGTGACAGACAGCTGTTCTGTTCCAAGCCTTCTTCCCAATCATGTGACCCAGCATGGGGTTGGTGGTAAGAGATCTTTCCATAGGGAAACATTGGGAAGGAGACAGTGGTGGGATTCAGTTTTTTTTTTACTACCGGTTCTATTGGCATGGCTTGGTGGGCGTGGCAGGGAAAGGATACTGTAAAATCTCCAGTCAGAGGCGGAATTTGCCAGTTCTCCAAACTACTCAAAATTTCCGCTACCAGTTCTCCAGAACTGGTCAGAACCTGCTGAATACCACCTCTGGAAGGAGGGATTTCTTCTAGAAATTGGGAATGTCTTCTGGAATATTTTTGTCTATATCCTCCAACCAGATCCAAATCTCATTTAAATTCAGTCTTTCTTTTGCTGGCTTCTCTCCCAATCCCTTAATTCAGCTCCTTTTTCTTCCATTTTTGGAGAAGCAAGAGACTCAATCCTCTTTATTTTTAATTTTTTGTTGGATGGAAAAAATATAAAAAAACGTATTTTAATGGTTGCATTTAATTCTTTTCAATTGCTTTAATATTTCTGCTTTCATTTTAAAAAAATTTCATGCTTGCATTTTAATAAAGTGGCAAGTAGAAATGGTTGTTGTATATTACATTTAATAATAAATTAAGAAGTGCAGACTCGCTAACAAATTTCAGCTAATCACGGTTTGCTTGTGACCAGCTTTCATCTTGTTCAATTTTATTTGCAGTACTAAACTTTGCAGGCTCCCTGGAGTTGTTTCAGCTAAGGAGTGGGATTTTTCTTTTTAAAGGAAAGCTTTAAATGAATAAAATGGCTTAGGCAAAAACAAGTGTAATGCCTGAAATTATAATGCATGAAAATACCTTATTTGCTTTGCTTTTGAACATTTATTTCTGAAATGCTTGCATTTCTGATGTCTTCTCTTGTCGTTTTTTTTCTAGTGGTTATTGAGAGATCTAGGTTTCCACAAAAAATAAAACACAAACACGTGTAATTATATAGATCACTAACAGCATCAGATAAAACTTGTTTGGTGCATCTGCAAATAAACTAGTAGTCTGCTCTGCCACCTGTTGGCAAACTGAGGCTTGTGAAACACAAAACTAAGAATGTTGTGTGTTTTATGGGGAGGGAAAATGCTAACTTTTTTCCTTATTGCTTTTGATTGAGATAAATAGTTTCAGTTATATTATATACACTAGACACTTAGCTATTTGCAAGTGCAAATGGATTGTATTGGAAGAGAAACATAGTATCTGTATCTAAATGAAAAGTCCTTTCTGATGTTCTTTAAATGCACATGGACAAACACCCACACAAAACACCCATGCACATCTTTCATCTTTGAATTCAGAAACTCACTTTTCTTATTGACATGCATGCAAATTCTTGTGGTAAAATTCCTCCAGTTCTGAACAACTGATATTTGTTTGGTTTTAGGGGTTTTGCATAGGAAAGAAAGGCTTTAGTGGGGAGTAGTTCATTATTATTATTATTATTGGAAATTTTATGCTGAATCTTAAACTCCTCTGTGCTCCTTTTGTTTTGTGTACAGAATAGGAATGTGAAAGTATAACCATAACCAAGAAATTTTGCTCACATTTTACAGGAAAAGGACTCGTTACCTATAATTTAAAGTATTCAAGGAAGGCAAGAACATCTAATCACATTTTTTGGGGGGCTAAATTTAAGATGTGATTATGCGTTCACAATATGATGATGTTCTTTATATGGAGGCTTATAACTCGAAAGCGATTCATTGAATGCCTGTGTAACCAGTGGTCATTTGGATTTGCTAAGCTGCCTTGCAACAATCTTTTTTAATGTGAGATTTTAAAGGCATTCTTCCATGCTTTAGAAAAGAGATATAAAACCACCTCCCCCTCTTTCATAGAGTGAAGGCTTTTGCAAGTAAAGCATAGCTGGGCATCGTACAAAATGGTAGGTCGGTAAAGTGTTTATATCTACATATGATATACATTCACTGATTTTTAATTTGTCTAACAGCCAAAAGTTTCAGGAGGATAAGATTTGGAAATGAATGACCAAATATATAATATATAACCAGATTAGTTCCCTTTTTTTTCTGGCTGGCCTTCTAGCCCCCTAAAAACAGCTGCATGTTAAACAGTGATTCAGTGGACTCATTACTGGAACCTCTGTCTTTAGGGGAAAAAACAATCAGTTGAACTTCTGCAAGTCAGAGACCTCGGAAAGCCTCTGGTGTCCTATTAGGCCACCCACGGCCCACATCAATACAGCATGAGCTATACAGCATGCTTGGAGAATGGCAATCCTAGTGTTTCTCTCAAAGGGAAAAACAGTCAGAACTTTTGACTAAATTTCTAACGTAACTGATCCAAAAGAATGGAAGCGATGAAGACGTGATACTCGCTGTCTTTTCTCTGATATTATTACCACTTTCTGGGTGCAGTCATTCAACCAGCTGAGTTTATCCTATTGTTGTATCATCTAGCTCAGGGGTCACCAACCTTTTGGACCTCAGGGACCACTAAATTCATAATTTTAAATCCCGCGGACCATTAATATGAATTTTGACTGACGATGGCTTGCTGACGGTGGGAAAGTCAGTCCCATATTCCAGAGTTGCAGAAGTCACAGGACTGGCCTTTTGATCCTCCTGGAGCAGCTGCTCCTCCACCCAGGTGCACCGGCCTGCCACGGACTGGAGGAGTTGCTCCTGGATGACCAAAGGGCTAGTCTTGTGATTACTGCAGCTCTGGAATATGGGACCAACTTTTCCACCAAAGTCAGAAAGCCACCCTGGGGCAGATTTCCCTCCCCTGCTGTTGGTGTAACCTTCCAGTTCCAGCTCGCGTGGCTCTACTCAAGGTAAGGTTTGCGCTGGATCGAAGGGCAGGCCATGTGGGCAGCACAGCCTTGTGTTCCCGTGCAGCCTGGATTAATTGCTTTGGGGGGAAACATTTCTCTACGGACCACTAAAATTTTCTCATGGACCACTAGTGGTCCCTGGCCCACTGGTTGGTGACCACTAATCTAGCTTATATTTTACCATGTTGTTAACGAAGAACATTGTGATACACTTTATCAAGCGCTTAATTAAGGTTCAGGAACCCTATATTCAGTAGAAATTTGCTAAAAAAAAAGGGGGTAGGAATCCAAGTGCTTGCAAATTCATTGTTTAATAATCTCTTTTAAAAAAAACTTTATTGATTTTATCAATTTAAACAAAACAAACAACACAGAAAAAAAATTAAAAGGTTTCAACAACGACATATTATGGTTTCCTATTTGTAACATTATATTGTGCAATATTTACAATTGGTATCTTATGAGAATATATATTCACTACAATTACTGCTTATCTTCCTTTACTGTTTACTATATAGTCTGTCTTCGCTCAATCCATTCATACCAATAATCCCAAATCATGCAATACTCTGATGATTCTTTATCTTTTAGAGCTAGGGTTAATTTATCCATTTCTGCACAGCTCATTATCAATTCCTCTGGTGGAATGTAGGGCTGTTTCCAACATTGAGCATAGGCCAATCTGGCTGCGGTCAGCATATGTAGTATTATATATTTAACATTTTTTGCATATTTTTCCCTAAATATCCCTAATAAGAACAATTCTGGTTTTAATTCAATTTGTTCATTCATAATTTCTTCCAACCATTTTTTAATTCTCAGCCAGTATTTTTGAGATTCTGTGCAGGACCACCACATGTGGTAATATGTACTGTCCTTTTTTTTGCACTTCCAACATTTTGGGGTCATGTTGGGGTACATCTTTGCCAGTCTTGAAGTGGGCAGGTGCCATCTATAGAACATTTTATAGTTATTTTCCTTGTATGTTGCCGATTTTGTGATTTTATTATTCCTGTTCCAAAGACGCTCCCATTCTGTTAGGCTAATATTACAACCAATGTTTTGACTCCAGGCTATCATATTACCTTTGACTATTTCTTCCTCTAATTCTATATCAAATAAGTAATTATAAAATTTAGTTATATTTTTTTTGTCTGGGCCTAGTAAAATTTTATCTAATTGTTTAGTTTCACATGAATTCCATATTCTTTCATATCCTGTCTATACCTATTCTGTACTTGGAGATACGCCCACCGGTCAATTTGTAGCCCTTGTTCCTGGAAGTCCTGCCATGTTTTCAAATTTCCTTGTATATCTAGCAAATCTTTATATTTTATCATCTTATTCATGTCCAAATTATTGGAGTGAATCATCACTTCCATTGTTGATATCCAAATTGGAATCTTTATATAGTGTTTTTTCCTAATTTTAATCCAATTACACAATAAGGAATCTCTGATTAAATGTCTATGAAAATATTTCTGTTTAGTAGTCCCTGTATGGCCTTCTAATACTAATATTCTTTTATTGGTTAGATTCACTCATTCTTTCAACCATACTAGAGATGCTGCACTATGATATAATTCCCAATTTGGGAGTCCCATACAACCTCTGCTCTTCATATCTTGTAACGCTTTTAGATTTATTCTAGGTTTTTTACCCTGCCAGATAAATTTTGCAATAGTCCTGTTAAGTTCTACAAAATATTTTTTCTGTATTCTAATCAGTATTGTCCGAAATAGATATATAAATTTTGGCACGATAGTCATTTTAATAGTGGCGATCCTCCCCAATAAAGAGAGTTGTAGCTTAACTTAAGATCTTTTTTACCTGTTGTAATAGTTTATTATAGTTGTTCTCCATTAATGTCTTACGGTGTGCTGTCAGCCATATACCTAAATATTTAATTTTCTTTGTCACTTGTAGTCCCATCACCTTTTCTAACTCTAATATCTGCTTTTCTGTTAAATTTTTAATTATTAATTTTGTTTTCTTTCTATTAATTTTAAGTCTGCCACTGTTCCAAATCGTTCTAACTCATTAATTAGTTCTTGTCCTCTCTCTATTGGATCTTTGATGAAAAAGACCATGTCATCCGCAAATGATTGTAGTTTATATTCTTCTTTCTTGATTTTTAATCCTTTTATTTCTGGGTTTTGTCTAATTCATCTTAGTAATATTTCGAAATATGTCTCACTCCTTTCTCTATTACACCAGCAATAAGTAAAGGGGATGAAGAACCAAGAATGGACTGCAACACCTCTCCTCGCCCTTATATCACCACCTTTTTAATAATCTCTTTGAGGGCCTTGCCCAATATAGATCTCAGGCTGCCAAGTTTACCATTTCTTTCCTTTCTTTGTACAAATGTACAGGTAGTCCTTGACTTATGACCACAATTGAGCCCAAAGTTTCTGTTGTGAAGTGAGGTATTTGTTAAGTGAGTTTTGCTCAATGTTACGACCTTTCTTGCCTCAGTTGTTAAGTGATAAGTTAATAAGCAGTTGATAAGTTAGTCACCCTAGTTGTTAAGTAAATCTGGCTTCCCCGTTGACTTTGCTTGTCAGAAGGTCACAAAAGGTGATCACATGACCTTGGGACACAGCAATGGTCATAAATATGAACCAGTTGGCAAGCATTTGAATTTCGATCGCATGACCATGGAGATGCTGCAAAAGTCATAACTGTGAAAAATGGTCCTAGGTCACTTTTTTCAGTGCCACTGTAACTTTGAAAAGTCATTAAACGAACTGTTGTAAATTGAAGACTACTTGTATTTGTTTATTCAGTTTATATGATTGTGCCCACCTGTCATGCAGCTCAGGGCTAACAGTCCATTACAAGCAACCATAAAGCAACTGGATATGATTTGCCTGTGGAAGAAAAGTCTGAGGGTGATCTATGATGGCATTCTCAGATATCTAAATCATTGTCTAAATCAGAGGAAGGAGCGGACTCGTTCTCTCTCAGCCCTGAGGACAAAACTAGAAGCAATGGGTTGAAATGATAAGAAAGCAGCTTTGTACTGGATATTAAAGCTTTCTAGTGGCAAGAGCTGTCAGTTAATGAAATAGGTTCCCTCATGGAGCAGTAAGTCCTTCTTTGCTAGGTGGGTCTTCTAGTTGAGGCTGGATAGGCATCTGTTTGAAATGCTTTAACAAATCCTGCTTGAGCAGGGGAACAGACCAGATCTAGAGATCCCTTGCAATTCTGCCCTCCTATAATCAGTGATATTATCTAGCCGCCTTCTCTTCTGTCAATCTTATTTTCAAGTGTCTTCATTTTTTTCCAAGCACCAAATTTCTTTGTTAGTCTGTATATTAATGTCTGGTGATTGATTGATTTATTAAACTTGCATGCAGCTCAATTCTGGGCAGCTCACAGATGTACAATTAAAATACACTGTAAAACATAATAAATAGGGATCTTAAATTTAAATTCCTCTCTTGGCTGGAGAGGGAAGCAGCAAAATGTGCATGGGGAGGTGGTGGAGTATCACCTACTGCATTAGCCAAAATGCCACATCCCCATTGGGGACCTAGGGTAGTTGGTACAGCTGTGTTTTTAAGGCCTTTTGGAAGGCCACAAGGGTGAGTGATGATCTCACCTTGGGAGGAATGATGTTCCAGAGTGGGGCTGTCAAACTCGTGGCCCATGCCCCAGATACAGCCTACACCCAGTTTAGCGAAGGGGAAAAAAGTCACGGTACATCACATGATGTTGTGATGACACAAGTTTGACTCCCCTGTTCTGGAGGGTGGGAGCCACAGCAGAAAAACTTCTTTTGGACTCCAACAGAAGGACTTCCTTGACTGAAAGGGATCCACAGCATGCCACTTCTGCTGGCATGGATGGGGCGGACGAGTCCATCAGGTTGAGCTTGTGTTGGCACTGAAGTGTTGATTATAGGAAGATGACATCTGTTGACTGCTAGAACTTATTTTCCATCTATTTGAATCAGGTATCATTGCTAGAAGGCATACTTTTTTTTCCCCTTTTTAATAATGACCACTTTTTAGATCTTCCTATTTCATTTTTCATAACTTTCTATGGGGTTCAAAGTCTGGGATTAGATTGCCTCAATTAATCTTAGATTACCATCCAATATTTTATTTGGAAATATGCCAACCAAGTTTCTAGTCCTTATGGAACTGATACCTAGATTGGATTCCTGTATCCATAATGAAAATACAGAATAGGAAATTATATGGTATCTTATGTGTTTCTAGAAAATCATTGCTGTCTGCAATGGTTCCATCTCAGCCTAGGTTAGAGTTCCCATAAAAGAGACAAATAAGTTGTGCAAAAAATAAATATATACTCACATAACAATATATATATATATATATATATATATATATATATATATATATATATATATATATATATATATATATGTGTGTGTGTGTGTGTGTGTGTGTGTGTGTGTGTGTGTGAAGCTGCACTATTTTTTATGTGTGTGTGTATACACACACACACATAAAAAAAATAGTGAAGCTTCACATATTGAAAAGCACAGTATGTCTACTGTGTTACAGGAACCACTTTTGCCATTATCTAATAACTTAGAAAGCAGCAAACTGGATATTGAAAGAATAATTTATCTGCTTCTTAAGGTTTGTAAAAGGCATGCCTATCCATTTATTGTACATGCAAAACAAAAGGTTGCTGAACTGCCAGCTGGGTAATCAGACTGTAGTTCAAATACCAGCTCTGACAGAGGTGCTTTTTAATTTTTGAGTTCCATGTCAGAAACTAATTGCCACCTGAATGCAACTTTCTCAAATGTCACTCACATGGTAGACACTCTTGGGCTGAGGCCAGTATGAACTTAAAACACACAACACAGGTGGCTGCTGCCTTAAAGTCTGTTGACAATAGACCATGAATCCACAAAACCATGTCTGTGTATATGTGTGAGATCAGCACCTCATTTGGGCATCATGTTTAGTCAAAACATGTAAGAAAGCAATTACAAAAAGAAAAACACCAACCCTCCAGTGTTACCAAAAAAACACAAAACAATGAACAGTCGAGGAGTCAGTTTTTAATGACTTTGCTTATTTAAAACAATAGTTTGCCTTTTTATGGAGAGAAAGCTGAACATGTTTGCTTAGTGAATATGTCTATATCTAGACTAAGTCCCATTCATATTTGTCATCTTGAGTTATTTATAAAAAATATAAAGGCAGGATAAAAAAAAAAACCTCTAACAAATGCAATATCATAGTTCTTTGTGCTGAAATAATATTCAAATAAAGATAAGAAGTCTTTATGAAAATATTGTTCCATTCTTTAGGGCAGGGGTCACCAATGTTTTGGACCTCAGGGACCACCAAACTCATAATTTTTGATCCCAGGGACCACTAACCAGTTCTGTGGGCATGGCCTAATTTGTGGGTGTGGCTTGGTGGTCATGTGACTGGCTGGTCATGGCTTGTATGTAAATATTATAAATATTTATATAAATATTGAATTTTTTATTAAAAAATAGCAACTTTTACCCAAAATCAGGCAAAGCAGGCAGGCAGATTGAGTTGCTCACAGAATCACAGATTCATTCAGAAATCTATATATCTGCCATTGGCTAGCTCAATCTGTCACAATATATTTGCTTGCAAGCAAACTCACAAAATTAACTCACAACACACCATGTATGTAAATATTGAATTTTTTATAAAAAAGAGCAATTTTTACCCAAAATCAGGCAAAGCAGGCAAATTGAGTTGCTCACAGAATCATTCAGTGAACTATCTATCTGCTATCGGCTAGCTCAGGCTCTCAAATTTGCTTGCCATGAGTCTGCACTGAATTTGCTTGCAAGCAAACCTTCAGTCCGAAGGGAGGTTTAGCAGAGCCAAAGATCTAAACTTTCTAAAGACTATCTAGAAAGTAAGAAATCCAACCATTTCCTGCTTCCTAGCTAATCTAAATCTCCGCAAAGCAGAACAGATGATGGTTGGAAAAAGGAAAAATAACAATTTTAGCAGGCAAGTTTGCTGGGTAAGGAGTGAGTGGACGGAGAGCGTTCCTGTGGGCCATGTGGGCAGCGCAGCCTTGTGTTTCTGTGCAGCCTGGATTAATTGCTTTGTGGGGGTGCTCTGGGTGTGAGATTTCTCAAGGCCCACCAAAATTTTCTCAAGGCCCACTGGTTGGCGATTGCTGCTTTAGGGCATGTAAATACATTTATATGTCTTTGCCCCAGAATACAGTGCTTCAATCTCAGCAAACATTAAGACATGTGGACTTCAACTCCCATGGCTGGCTAGGGAATTCTGGGAATTAAAGTCCATATGTCTTAATGTTGCTGAGGTTGAGAAACACTGGTCTAAGAATAATATGGAATAGTCAAGCAGGAAAAGTTTTGGCACCGTCCCTCAAGAATGCTGATTTCCTGTTGTTTGATTCTCTCTTTGGCTTTTTGAAACAGCAGCCTGCTTTCTCCAATGAGTTCTATATGGCTGTGTTGTTGTTTTCTTGTCAGGACTTTCAGTTCCACATCAGACTCTGTCCCCGGAGGGGTGGATGATAGATAGATAGATAGATAGATAGATAGATAGATAGATAGATAGATAGATAGATAGATAGATAGATAGATAGTATTCCATTCCATTCCATTCCAATGAATTGGAAGGCAAGAAAGAAAATCAAGCTGAATATTCAATATTAGCTGTGGAGGATTTCTTTTTTTAAAAAAACAAACTTTAGCATTTGTAGCATTTCAATCCTTATTTTCATTTAGTCCTTACCAGTCAGATTCAAACATAAGCCCTTAAAATTACAGTGCTGAGCCTTTTACTCTTTTAGAATGATGTGTTTAACTACCAAGTTTTTAACTACCAAGTGGGATGACCACCTCAGTCTGGACAACTCAGTTTTTAGCCCTGGCCAAATGCAAAACAAAAAGAGGCAAATTGCAAGGAAAATAACAATACAACCATGATTCGTCCTTAAAAGCAGCTTCAGCCAGCTTCATGAAATGCATTTAGGAAGTTTACTTGTCACTTCATTTATTTACCACAAATAGAATTTAACAGTTGGGAAAGAGAGACAGTTAAAGAATACTTTTTACTGGACATGTCATTGTCCTTGCCTCTGTCATAGTTTACCGCTTGACTTGTTCTCCTGCTCTTGTCGTAATCAAGGTATTCCTTTCGCTATATTCACCTAAATAATGTTGTGTTGTCTGTTGTATCAGGATTCTGGGCATCTATTCTGTATCTGAAAACAACTAAAAGTGTCAACCTGATTATACAGCTTTGCAAATGGAAAGCCTACTCTGAGCGACATCAACCTCCCAAAGCCACCTAAGGACTCCTCCTCATTTGTATTCTCCAGGCTTCACTGATGAATGTCGGTTTCCTTTTAGCCATTTGCAGCTTAGCCAACACTGAGTTTAAAGCTTGAAGGATTTTACAAGCAGTGACTTACAAATCCCTTTCCCGATCAGCATGCTGCCTTGCCATATTGAATAATATCCCCCTGTTTTAGTTTGCTGGCCTCAGACTTATTATTTCATGTTTCTCTACATTAGTCTTAATTTTCCATTCACTGGCCCAGGTACCTAGAAAGTTCAAATCCCTTGTTCCTTGTTATTTGCTCCTTCTCCAATTCATGTCACCCTCAGATGTTGATATTCTTCCGATTCTTATTCTCCCTTGCATTACAAATGAATTCATCCTGTCTTGAGTTCTCATCTGGGAACTTTTGGAGGAATATTTTTGATCAAGTGTCCAAGATTTCACTCAAGCTGCTATTAATGGATATTGCCTGGTAAAGCCTACTGTTCAAAGTGACCTGGTAAAGTGAGAATTAATATTCCACAACTTCCACTGAGTGAGAAGACTAATCATCATTACCAAAAAGAATTTTATTTTTAACATGTAGATATTTTTAGACTAGGTAGATTCTGAGGATTAGTCAAAATAATATAAACCATAGCAAAAAAAATTCTGATTTTTCTGATAAGTAGTTGCTCAAAAACTATGATGACACAATTGTTTTTAGATAAGAGACTGTGATCTTATGATTATTGGTATGGTGGGCAACTTCTGTTGATACATGAAGCCTATCAGATCATTTTTAGAACAACTGGAAATTGGGAATATACCAAGAATACTTCATACAGCAGCTGTTTTTGCCCTTTCCAACTTGCTAACAATTGCACTCACTTTGCTACCCAATCAACTCCATCAAGACATAGATATTTCCCTAAGCTGACCATGTCAGAGTGTAAAAAACATTATACAACAACCTGCAAACACCTTTATTATTTCTTCTACATTTGATATTGGGGATGGGGGGGGGGGGAAACCCACTCAACACGTAAGAAGGAACAAAGCTGTTCCTCAGATTAATTGGGAGGGATTTTGCATTGGGATTGCATTGGGATTTTGAGGGAAGGTGGAAATGGGGGCCATCACTGGGAAAGTTTAATCCCAGGCTCTATTACAAGGAAGTTGTGAACCATCCCTGCTATTATCCTTGTGGGTATAGCTGTCTGATGTGTTCTATTCCCAAAATACAAAAAGAGGTGTATTCCACTAATTTATGATTGCCACTTTAACTTTGGTAACTTTAACAGAGATTTAAGGTAGCATGTGACTTTGCTTTAGATTCCTTGATGACAACTGAGTGCTAGGTATGTTTTTAAATCAATGTATTGTTTTGCTGATTTGTGAGTATATTAACAGAGCAATATTTCCCATTTGCCAGCTTTTAAATATGTTATACCACAGCTTCCATCATTCCCAACCATGGTGATTTGGTTCAGAATGTCCCCCATTTGAAAGGATAAGATATAATGTGCATTGAAGAACAGGGCCTGAGCAAGGGCTATAATTAAATTCATGTTTAACAGTTCAACATCTTATGCTTAATGGTTTTTATCCCCAAATAAGAATACCTACAGTCTATTATTCAAAAGTTTTCATACATTTTTGTTAGCTCTTCACCTTAGCCTGCCTTGATTTTGTGGCTTCTGTGAGATCAAAAGTATTCCCCCCACCCCCCGAAACTCACTGTTAAAACAAATGCACCTTACCTGAACAGATAGGTGGGGTAGGTTAATTTGCTTTAGCTCTCCTATGTTTACTGTCTGGGACCAGGACAAGCATGAGAGAAAATGGCAAAGCAGTGTAACATGGTACAAGTGACATTTTGATTCAATTTAGAATCCCCCTCGCCAAATCCAATATTCTTCATTTGCCTTGTAATGACTAACCAGTTCTGAGTCTGAGGTGACTTGTTCTGTCATTAGTACTAGGATGAAGTGAGAATATAAACGTTATCATTTGGGAATTCCATTTATTGTTAACATGTCTGTTTTTATTTGTGCTTTTGAAAATTCAGAAACATTATACTGCCTGTCCCCCAATCTTTAATACTTAGGACCAGACCCAAGTTATATGGCTGAAGAAGCCCTTCAGACAATGCATTTCTGGATCTTAAGTTGTCCACATGTCATTTGTGAGCACTTTCTGAGTTTATAGGGTTTATATTATTTTGTTGTTGTTCAGTTGCTAAGTTGTGTCTGACTCTTCATGACCCCATGGCCCTAGCACATCAGACTGTCTCTTGGAGTTTGCCAAATCCATGTTCATTGCATCGAGGATACTACCTAACCATCTCATCCTCTCCCATCCCCTTCTCCTTTTGCCTTCAATCTTTCCCAACCATCAGGGCCTTTTCCAATGAGTTCTCTCTTCTCATTGGAGAGCAACAAAGATGATTAGGAGATTGGAGGCTAAAACATATAAAGAACTGTTGCTGGAATCGGGTATGTCTAGCTTAATGAAAAGAAGGTCTAGGAGTGACATTATAGCAATGTTCTTCTTTCTCAGGGTTTGCCACAAAGAAGAGGGAGCCAAGCTATTCTCCAATAGGGCAGGACAAGAAGTAATAGATGGAAACTAATCAAGGAGAGAAGCAACCTAGAACTAGGAAGAAATTTCCTGACAATTAAAACAATTAATCAGTAGAACAACTTGCCTCCAGAAGTTGTGAATGCTCCAAAACTGGATGTTTTTAAGAAGAGATTGGACTGAAATGGTATTGCCTGAAATGGTATAGGATTTCCTGCCTGAGAATGGTTGGACTAGAAGACCTCCAAGATCCCTTCCAACTCTATTATTCTATTCTAGTTATATAGACATGGTGGCCAAAGTATTTGAGCTTCAACTCATAGTACACTTTATGGGCAAGAGTTGGCCTGCTGTTTTTCTTATAAGGGACATTTTCACATACTTGAACATAGAATGTTAAGTGTCCTGATTTGGAAGCAGGATCTGCTGCAACATTTCAAACATAAACAAGTGTCTATTTCAAGATTGTACTATTGTGTTAGAAAGGGTCCTCATCTAATACCAGTTGGAAAGGAAATAACTTTGGGGAACATGCTTCAGTAAAAAGGACACTGGATGCGGGGGGTGGGGGTGGGGGGAGCTTACCCTTCCCCTTTGTTAGCACTATTGTTCTCTTTTAGCAATTGAATCATTAATGATTTCTATATTGTACAAGTAGAGTTTTAATTTCATGTATTGTTTATTTTGATTGCTCAAGCAGTTCTAAATGACAGAACTCTGATTTCTAGTTTACTTTTGTCTTTGATAAAAAAGAAATTAGGTATAGAATGAAGCAAATAACAGCTTTTTAAATAGAGGACATATTTCCAAAACGTTTTTTTAAAGACACAGTTGAATAAAACAACACCCACAATTTCATTTTAGAAGAAAAGGAAGAAAATTGGAGTAAAATCTGGTTGAAAATTTAGGCTTATTCATTTTTCCCCCTTGTAATATTTGAATGTATAAACCCATACCTCCTCAGTGGCTTCAATGTGAACATTTAAAAACAAAATGAGAGCCAGTTTGATACAATGGTTAAGGCAACAGGTGAGAAGCCAGGAGACTACTATACTAGTCCCACCTTGGCCACTTTGGCAGCTGGGTGACCTTGGGCCAGTAACTTTTTTGCGGTCCTAGGAAGGAGGCAAAATCTTGCCAAGAAAGATGCAGGGACATATAGAATAGAAGAGAATTCTTTATTGGCCAAGTGTGATTGGTCACACAAAGAATTTGTCTTGGTGCAAATGCTCTCAATGTACATAAAAGAAAATATACCTTCATCAAGAGTCAAGAATCATAAGGTACAACACTTAATAATAGTCATAGGGTACAATAAGCAATCAAATCATACTAGGAAACAGTCAATATAATATTTTTTTAATTTTTTTTTTTAAATTAAAAACAAAAACAACAAATAAAACCATCTTCTGATTCTACAGTGTGTTGGTTGGGTACATATATCTTGTGCGCATAATGATATTATCATACATTTCTTATTTAATTATATTTATAACCATTCTAATCATTTTATATCATATTGTTTGATTATTATATTATCATTAACATTATAGTTGTTATCTTTCAAAAATATAATCCATCCTTACTAAGTTATATTCATTCTCTTATTCTTTCAAAATAAATATGTTATAAAATGTTATTGCTATTACCACGTATTTCAGTTTCTTATTCTTCTGTCTAGCCATTTATAAAATAAATTCCAAATCTTATAATACTCTTTCTTCCTGTTCTTTGATTGCCATTGTTAATCTACTCATTTCCGCACATTCCATTATTTTCTTAATTGTTTCCTCCTCTGTTGGAATTTTCTCATTTTTCCAATTTTGTGCAAATACAATTCTAGCTGCCGTTAATACATTAATAATCAAACATGTTATCTCTCTGTTATAACTTTCAGGCAAAATTCCCAATAAAATATCTCTGGTTTTAAATCTATATGTTGTTTTATCATTTTTTCCAACCATGTGTGTATTTTAGTCCAATATCTTTTAGCATCAATACATATCCACCACATATGGTAATAAGATCCAGGTGTCTGGTGACATTTCTAACATTTTGCCAATTTATCTTTGAACATTTTTGCTATTCTTGCTGGGGGTAAATGCCATCTGCAAAACATCTTATACAAATTCTCTTTATAGGCCGTTGACATGGTTAGTTTATAATTTCTGGTCCATAGTTTTTGCCATTTATCCAGATAGTCAATATAATATTGACTGTTCAATATTCAGACAGCCTGAGAGTTGGACACGATTGAATGGAAGAGGGGAAAAAAACCCCAAGACAGAGTTGTTGCTTACAGACTATGTTAAACCATAATGTGATTTGTTTAATTTGTTTAAAGTGTGAATCCAAAGTTTAGAGTTAGGGGTGCACCCAGTCATTAGGATTGGTTCAACAAACCATAGCATGTGCGCCTAATCTAAGTATTGTCTCCTTTGCCAGGTAAACTAATTTGAAAACATGTAATATGTTTCCTATTTTTTCTACATTTATCCTCTTCGTTTCTTTAGTGTTTTACTAAGTATTTGCTCAATTTTCATTGAGCTGGGCCCAGACGTGGGTTCCAATGCCTAATTGAAACAGGCAAGGCCATGGAGGTTCCAGGAGTTTCTTTTTAATATAGAAATAGAGACATAAGAAAGCAGTTTGGATAAAGTATAAGCCAGGCCTTCAAAACAGATGAGCATTTCGACTTTGCGGGCTTTAACCTCCCTGATTTTTAAAATATTCTTTCTTGGCTGAATCTCCCTCCTTCTCAAATTTTAGCATGGCAAGGCTTTCTGTATTTTATGCATTGTTCCCATCTATATTTCTGTTTGCTAGGTAGTGAAAACTTACTGACTCTTTTTTTCCCCAGATATGCTGAGAATAGCGCAGTGGGAATTTAGAAGTTATTTGTTTTATATTTATAAGGAAACTTAAAACAGTTGTAGCAATATCAGTTTGTAAATGCAAAGATAGATGTCCATTTCTATTTGAACTGGACAGTTAAATCATCTAGGGCAGGGCTGTTAAACTCCTGACCCATGGACTGAATGAGTCACGCACTGGCCACACCCACGCCCAGTTTAGCGAAGGGGAAAAAAATCTCCCGATACATCATGTGACGCTGCCATGATGACAGGAGTTTGTCACCCCTGATCTAGGGCATCTCCATGGATTATTTTCAAATGTTCAGGGTAACTAGGGGAAACCCACAGAGCTATCAGAGAAGAGATGCAGTCTACATGCAGTAAACATATAAATAATTGTAATCTGAATCTGCACTGCGCACTAAGCCACAAAGCCTGGTTTATAGTCCATAATCTGCATCCACAATCATGCTAAATCAGAAACATACTAAGGAGAATATCTGTGGAGAATCTCAGTCATCCAGGTCATAGTTGTCTCAGAGGTGCTTTTTCAAAAGGCAACAGGATTGTTTTGCCTTGAGAAAGAATGAAAGCTTGACTGATGAAGCTTCTTGGATGAGAAGCAAAATGTCTTCTTCCTGAAGGCAAAACAATCCAGTTGCCTTTTGAAAAACCATCTTTGAGAATACTAGGAAGAAGTTGAAGTATGACCTTGGCGCTTGTACAAAACCCATCCAGTCTCCAATACTGGCATTGAGACAGCAACATCTATTATATAAGTTTCTATCAGTCACCAAGAGAAATAGAACAGAACAGATTAACATGTCTCATTTTGCCCAAAAGAATACAATATTTCTTTGTATTGATGACACAGTCGGGGGAGGACTCATTAGCAAACATACGTGATATGTGCCTTTGTACTATAAAAAAATCTGTGAAACACCATTTGATAGATTGCAGAAAAGCTTCTCTCTCATTCTACCTCTCTCTTTTCCCTCTTCCTCTTTGACATACTGTTTTCCTTCTGTAGATGACAATCAGAGTGACAGAGGTAATAGGGTTTAACCCACAAAATAAACCAAATTGTTTATTTTATAGTTAAATAAACAATAGCTACCAATATATGGTTCAAAATTGGTATTGATCCAGGATGCTGTCTAGATCAGAGCAGAAGAAGTTTTTTTTAAATGAGGTTTTGGCCAGATGGTGATCTGCTCAGATATAATGTCTGTGAACGAAGAGAACCAGTAAGACGACATACAGATTATATTGTTACTCTGTAGTAAGATGGGTTACCAATAGATTTTATAAATAAAAAAATATTGTTTGGTATTGCACTTGGAATTCGATAATGGTAATTATACTTTGGAAAGAGGAGACACCCTGTTCTTTTCTACCTTCTCCCACTGTCTCATAGCTGACATTTTGTCTTCAGGAGAAGCTGTTATAGATCTGGGTGACTGGGCTTTGAGTAGAAATGATTTACCCCCCACATCAGGTAGAGATTTGTGCTGACACATTAATTCAAGTGGAAGATATATTCATTATAATGTCAAAGATTTCTTCAGACATTTCAACAAGGAATGTGACAAAAGTGGGACTATTTGTGATGTTATAGGCAATGATGTTAAGAGCCATGGTGGTGCAGTGGTTAGAATGGAGTACTACAGGCTAATTCAGTGCTAACTCCAGGAGTTCGATTCTGAGCAGCTCAAGGCTGATTAAACCTTCCAACCTTCTGAGGTTGTTATTATGCTGACTCTGTAAACTGCTTAGAGAGCTGTAAAGTACTGTGAAGCGGTATATAGGTCTAAGTGCTATTGCTAATTATATCTCTCAGAAGATGCTGATTGGATTTTTTTCCAAAGAAAATATAATGATATACTGGAAAGGTTTGAAGAGCAAGAGCTAAGAACAAGTTGTATAAGATGATGATTAAAAACCCCTCCAAGAACTGCAACAGACCAGGTACTCAGGATGAAAACTATACGTATATCTTAATTTCACTTATCTAGAAGATTAAAAAAAATAGGGTTGTTGCCATATAATACATACTTTCAAGAGCTATTTCAATGAAATCTAGTTACTTTAAATATGTAGTGTTCTATGTCCCTTCTGTACATCTTTTTGAAGTCCCAACCACTTAATTCTTATCATGTTTTGGGGATTGGGGCTCTGATTGTGATAAAGCATTACAAACAGACTGGAATACAAACATCGTGGAATTGGAAACAAAATCGAATTTTTTCATGAGCTACATCTCATGGCCAGGCACTAGAAAATGATGACTTTATGTTTTGTTTGGCTTATTTCTGGATACTGGTGAAAGACAATTCTACGACTTGATGTGGCTGAAATGGCCGTCAACTATTTTTGAAAAAGCATGGACCCTCTGTCAAAGGAACAGCAGTTCATTAAAAAATGTATTAATTTGATTGGAGAGTTAATTGGACAGATTTTCTACAAATATATTTAATGGAAGGGGCCAGGTGAATCCTTCCCTCTTTTCAAAATGTTTGCAGCCAAGGAAGAAGGATCCACCCGAGAATCCTTAGTGTTTCTAAATTTTGTTTTAGCTAATTTTTCTATTTTGTGTGTTTTCTTTATTTCTTTTGTTTCTTAGGCATTCATGGGGGACAAAAGATAAACCATGCAATTTTCCATTTGTACCTAGATGGTGACTGACATTGCCTTAGAAATATATAATATATAAAGGGACTTCTGAAATGGCATCATAATTGGATTTCAGCATTTTGATGAAATACCAACTGGCTAGTGTTAGTCCTTGGTTTGTTTAAGTATGTTTTTAAAATAACTTGTGGATGTATTATTATGTGTTTTTGTAACATTCTATTGTACAGGTATGTTTTTTCCACCCAAATTTTGTTGATACAGTTTTCAATTTGGTAAATTTTGAATTTAGTCAGCATTTAGATAGCACCTGGGAACTAATATAATATATTATATTATATTATATAGGAACTAATATAATATAATATAATATAAACAACATGCCTCTACTCTAGGAAGTAACTTAGATATAATATTATTGGTTTTGTTAAATGGAAAAAAATATTTCTTTCAAGGAACATGGAATGGTTGAAAGGAATTATGGGCTGGAGTCTGAAGGTTTTTTTTCCTTGCAAGAAACTCAATTTTCCCTGATGAAAAATATATTTTGGCTAAAAGCCTGGTTAATCAGATTGATATATATAGAAATCTGAATTCTGTCAAAGAAATAGTGGTTTTAATTAAGTAGATCTCTATTTTTTGTAATAAAATAAATAAATTTGGTTCCTGAAGCATGTTACATATTATTGGTAATTAAAAATGGAGATTGTTGAATAGGCTTCATAAATTTGTGTGATCCAAACTGACCTGACTTTGCAAACATTTTGGGGTTGCGGTTTGTGGTTAGGAGTTTTAATTTAATTTAGGATCCCTTTGTTGGTTGGAATAGGATCAAATATTGTCAGAGTTTATTTGGTTTTGCTTTATTTTTAATCCTATATATGTTTGTTCTGTAAGTTCCTTTGGAACTGAGTAGCACAGAATCCAAAGCAAGCAAATAAATACATTTAAAGAAAATAAGGATTTCCCCAGATTTAGAATGTTCTTCATGCCTATATCTGGGAATTTGAATTGAAGTATATGGCAACATTAAATTTATACAAGCAAGAATATACACAAAGCATATGTT
Organism: Notechis scutatus; assembly: GCF_049901735.1. Taxonomy (NCBI): domain Eukaryota; kingdom Metazoa; phylum Chordata; class Lepidosauria; order Squamata; family Elapidae; genus Notechis; species Notechis scutatus. Next base: position 81,221,256 of record NC_142010.1, on the reverse strand, counting down.
CAAGACTGATTTTTTTTAAAAAAAGATCTTGACTGATTATTTAGTGTATGGAAAAAGTGTTAAAAAGCACATCACAATTACATTCTCAATGTGCAAATATGAAACTATTCATTCAATTTACAAATTCAAAGATAGACTATTTATATAGTCAATACTAAGTTGCATACAGAAAGTCTGACTTTCCCCATGTTAAGTGGGCCCAGAGGTTCCACAATATGCCACAGTGTCTGCTTTGGACTACCACAGATGAATTCTGAAGAGGAGAGCTTTCCCCAAAGGAGACTAGGGCACCTGCCATGTTGAGTCCTAAGCCTATTGAAGGTTGATAAATAGAGCCCCATTCTTGAATCCCAGGCCGGAAGCAGATTAAAATTGTTATCGCAAGTTTCTGGCTATCCTAATAGGTGGATGTCTGGAGTGAAGTCTGTTGTTTATAGCATCAGTAGTATCTGTATTGATTGGTAGGTAAATATTACTAATTATTTCCTTATGATCTTACATCCCTTCATAGATGTAGAGAAATATGACTGAAAACTGGTAACTAGAAAGTGGAGGTAGGTCTTATTGTACCAAATAGGATGACCATAGTGTGATTCAGCTGTGCATCAATCAGTCTGATACAGACAACTATTTGTCTAGGATAGGATAAGGTCTCCACCTTGGACATGGGGAGACTAGAAGACTTCCAAGGTCTCTTCCAGCCCTCTGATTCTGCGATTCTGAATATTATATCTGATTGTGGAATAACCATTTATTGCAGAAGACAACCAGGGTTAGCTTTGACAGGAAAATCTGATGGATGAATCCAGGAGGACATTTTACTGTTTTATATTCTACTACTCCTTCTCAGCCAATACCTTTTTAATCATACATCAATTATGTTTCTTCCATATAAACTGTTATTGCATTCTTTACTACAATGCTTGAGTACATACATTGTAGGTCACATGAGACAATGGCCAAAGAGTCCTTTGCTTCATATAGTCAAGGCAAACATTTCAAGGCTAGTTTTGTTACCCTTGGGATCTGTCACTAAGTCTCAAATGTCTTTTATAATGGAATTTATGAGGTGCTCTAGAAACTTTCTTATCAGGGCATGGAAGGATTGTGGAGCCAGCTGTAATCTTGTTTAGGCTTCTAAAATACACTTTGAGAGATGAGAGATATGAGAGAGAGAGAGAGAGGGAGAGGGAGAGGGAGAGGGGGAGAAGCAACCTAATATTTTTTAATAATGTTTGCTCTGGTCCTTGGAGAAATATTGTCTAGATTTTATTCCTGAAATGTCTTTTGTCCTTTGCTTTTGTCCCTGTTGAAAGTCTGTAAGCATGATATAAGACATTGGCACTTTTTTGTGTATGCTTACTTTTCACTGCTAACTATGCATGGCTATTAATCTTGTTCTGATGTAAATGTGAAGTCAAGTGCAGGTTATTGAACTTCTTGCTTGGTGATGTTTCATTGGTTTATTAATTCTACATTAAGAATATCAAACTATAGCTAAATACCTACATCCATATACTTTACTTTGCCTTGGAAAACATATATGTACAGACTCCCACCCCATGAATATGTACATATATAAATTTTTATTCAATTGCAGAGGGATTTTGCAAGTTATGTAGCAGCAAATTTCAGGTGATAATGAATGCCACTGATTCTGACAAATATAACTATGCAACACGTGGGTTTATAAATATATCCTTCTCTGTGTAATTTCTTCATTTTCTTCCTTTATAAAAGATTGGGCAATGATCAGTTTACCCATCTCTATCCCTCCCTTTCTCCTCTCCCTCCCTCTCTCATGCCTGTGTCACAGATTCTTTTACATACACCCAAGTCAATGGTTTCCAAAATCCAAGAGGACCAATAAAACCACACAGGTCCCTAGGCAACACACAAGCACTCAAACTCTACTACTCACAGCTCACTACTCAACTCTTTCCCATTACTACATCTCCTCTCACTGTTCTTCTGACTACTACTCCTTATAAGCCCAACTGCTGGAGAATAGTTTCTTTTTCTATCTGCTTTAGGCTACTTTATTTCCACAGATAAACACACATCTCCTTCCTATTCTCCCACACACATCAACACCACCACACTCAGCTGCCTCTCTGCTCAGCTTTTACAGCCAACAGTTGCTGTGCTAGCAAAGGAGAGGCTTTAAAGGGACATAGTCATTTTGAAGTCAGCCTGTTCTCTCTCACACACTACTACGTTTACTGTGTGCAACTCAAAGGGGCATACATAATGCTCCCTTCTATTTTTTTCCATCACCACAATTCTGTAAAAGTGGGCTAGTAACACTGGCTTTTGTAACCCTATAGCCTTTTATTGGAACTGAATTTTTGTTGTATAAACTTTCTAAACCAGCAGTCATGTAGAAACTAAGGTCTTACAAAATATCAACGGATATTTGTGACTTCTCTCTAAAGAGAACCAAGTCCTTCTGGAGAAGACGTTTTTTTTTACTCACAGTATTACATAATGAAAGTTTACATGTGTGAGCTTGTGATGGAAGGAGTTGCCTCTGAAGATTATAGCAGGTATGATGGCGGCATGAGTGGTGAAAACCTTGATCCAGTGTAAAAAGCAAATCTTTTCAGCTTTTCCTGCATTATTTTTATTCAGTATGTCTTGGGTTAGTTTTTATTGTTTTAGTAAGAATGATATATGAACCAATAGATATTGCTGTCTATTGGTTTCTGGAGAATGGGTGACCCAGAATGAATGTTAAGTCAGGTAAGAGTGAATGAGTCCTAAATGTTGAGAGAAATTTTTCCTGGAAAAAATAATCTCCTTATATCTAATGAAATTAACTGCAATTTCAGTTCACAGCATTGAACAATAAAGCATAACACAGGATTATTAGGCATTATTCTAACTCAAGATCGAAGTGGCTAATGTGGCATGAGTTCATAAGGTTATCATTTGGCCATTTCTAAGCTCAGTTGACAGCAAAATCTTTGAGTGTAGCAATAACTGAACTTTACAATGTTTGTAACTGCAGGGAAAAATACATTACCAGATTCAAATGACCAGGCTTTAGTTATTCATACTGCACTAAAGAAAAATAAACACTAATGTAATATTCTTCTAGCAATACATGAAACTCACTTTTCAGTTATGATTATAATAGATTTGCCTGGCCAGTACATTCCACTCCTTCCTCAGTTTCATTACTAAGAAATTATGAGTGTTAACATTCTTGCTTTTAAAAATATAGAGAAACGTGAGCGGTGGTGGTAGGGTCATAAATTCTTACAAGCAGATTTAGACAGGAATTTCATGAAGAGATTCTAAACTTCACAGTTGGAAAAACTGATCAAGACTTGAGAAAATGGTTCTGCTTTCATTTAATAAGGTTTGGTGATTCCACAAGCTAGAGCAGCTCAACCCAGCTGGTGCTCATGCTAGCTAGACCATAATTTGTATGATTCAGCCTGATGCAGGACATAAAACATATGTCAGCAGTCAAGGTGGAAATCTTTATTTTTGCCATGAGAACATCCTTGATATCAAACTAATCTTCTTGGGAGAAAGAAGAAAGGCCAGAAGCACAATCAGTTTCTTTACTTACAATGGCTGCTGCTAATAGTTGGGAGCTGAATTATACACAGTGCTAGTGGAAAAATTGTGGACCAAGGCAACCATTAGGAGCATAGGGAGTATAAACATCCTCCCTATGAGAAAAGCTGGACAGTTTGGGACTCCTTTGGAGAAATATGATCTGAGAGAGTCATGACTTGATGCTCAGAATAGCATGGAGAATATGGACAGTAGTTTATGTGCTCCAATCCTTGCCCCATGCCAAGACCAGACATTTTTCAATGCATGGAAACTGGAAAGAGATTTATAACCCAACTATAGAAAGTTTTTCTTCAAAACGTGCATAAACAACCTGTGCAGTAGTTTCACAAGACATGGTTGATGGCCAGTCATCTGGACAGCTTTAAAGGAGGTTTGTTTAAATTTATCAAGGAAACAGTTATTAAAAATGATTAGTCTTTATGGCTCAGTGATATATCTAAACTGTCGAGTGTGATGGGTGCAATGGCAGAAGGTTTGACTTTCATGCTGGAGATTATGTGAAAGAGCGGTCTAATAACTTGTGAAACAAAATCCTGGGCATCGATTTAATGTACCAGAGTTGTTCTTATGTTCTCATAAAATGAAAATAAGGGTTTTATATGCTTGAAGCAATAAATGTACATTTTGGAGGATTCTTAAGTGAAATACATGTCTTAACATGCTCTTTGTGCCATTCCTAGCCTAGTTCCAGACCTATGCAGGCAATGTGGCAATAACAACCTACTTTTTTGTTTTAGGAACAGATTAAGCAAAGGTTTCTCAAAAGGATTAGAATGCTAATCCCATTATCAAGCCAGGCCATGGAGTAAATTTACCACAGAATCATCTTCTGAAGTAAATTACTCTCTCTTAATATTATTTTTGGGTGTTCAAGGGATGCCTTTTGTAAGTTTTTTTTCCATTTCAATCTTGGAAACTTTGAAGTTTGGGTTCAAAAGGTATAATAGCAACATACTCAACATATTCAAACAAAGATTTCAAGAGTGTCCAAAATTACAGGGATTTTCTTACAGCTCTTCTGTAAAGTTAGTCGCTTGACTAAAATAGAAAGAGACCTACCCTGTTTCTCCAACAATACGGCCTCCCCCAATAGGAAGTCCCAGCATGTTTTATAGGCATGAAATGAAATTAAAAAAAAATAAGACCCGGCCTTATTATATGAGAAACACGGTATGATACTCCCACCATTGTGACATATGCATCCATGTAATCCACAGATACAACAGAACTGTGATGTTTATCTTATCTTGGATTTTGTAACATATTGTAGGACTATAATACTCATTACAGCATGCGCCTCAACATGAGAAATGACTACAGAAATGACTTTTGTTCTGAGAACAGAATAAGTAAGGTGGGGAGAATTTCTCAAAAGGATTAGAGTGCTAATCCCATTATCAAGCAAGAATGTGGAGAACAGAACCTAATAGAACAGAACGGAATCATCTTCTGAAGCATCTTACCTAATATTACTTTGGGCATTCATGGAATGCCTTTGTAAATTTCTTCCCTGTTTCACTCTTGCAGAGAGAGAGATGGGAGAACAGTGAAAGGGGTAAGGATGTGGGTAGAATTTCACAGACTGTTAATGACTGCAAAAGAAAGCTTTGGTAGCTTTACAAAATATACATCACTGGGATTCCCTACTCCACCCCAAATTACAGAAACATCGGATTCATCCACAATGTTCTTTGAGGCCAAGAGTCTGTGAGGGGGAGCAGGAAAGATCTACATGCAGACTTTGGGCACTTTTCTTATTAAATTCATTTCCAGTTTGAAAGCCAAACAGAGGGAAACCAGTTTCAGGGTCACAAGGAAGCCAACTTTATTGCTGCTTTGATTTAAGCACATGGTAAATAAATAGGTGTACCACTGGAGAACCTACACTTAGTTTTTAGACCCATGTTGGAGGCCAGTCTCCACCAAGTGTGTAGGGTTTGAAAGAAGAATCGGTGTGTGGCAGAACAGAATTTTATTTAAATTAATTTAAATTAAAATGTAAAATAAATTACACTAAGAACAGCCAATGTGGTTGTTCCCAAAAATTGTTCATTAGTAATAATATTCATTTATTCAATAACAAATAAAACCATTTGAATAAATTTAATTCAGGAATGAACATTAAAGAATTAATGTTTGTGACATTAAAAATGATAATTTGGCAGCAACTTTTGAACTGTGTGTGGAAGTTCTACATTAAACAATTTTTCTACTATTTGTCCCTCTGTACTTCTCACTTACTGTGTACCATAGAGTTCAGAGGTGTTGCCACAGGACTCCCAGATGGGACATCAATTGCACTGTTACAGATTGCCAGAAACATTTTAAAGGCCTTCACTTGGACATCTGATTAAATTAATGTCACAAGCTGTGCAGACTTTGAATGGATTCCCAGTTCTATTCAGTTCAACTGCCTGATCCACTATGGCATATGCCATATTTATGGCATATGATCTGTTCTAGATCTTTCTTATCATTATCTGGGCATCCAAGTTTATTTATTTATTAATTAATTTTTTTGTCACTCACCTCACCACAAAGTTATATTATGATACTAAAAAAACTGGATTTTCTAATCAACAGATTACTAAAACCATCCAATGTGCTAAATGTTATATTAGACTGTTTATACGAGTTGTCAAAGAAAATGTTAAAATAATGCCTAAGGAAAGTCTTTAAAACATAATTTCTTTGTTTAGTATAATTTTAAAAAATGATAATCTGTTTTGTAAAAAATGTTTGAAGTTCTTAAATTTACCCCTTGGAGGTTTTTAGAATTACTTTAAGCTCCTAATCACTGCAAATTAAGGCCACTCAGGAGTTGAAATAGTTGTGGAACAACATTTGGGAGATTATACATTTTTATCTGAATTACAGGCCTATCAAATGGACTGTGCATAATTGAGACACAAACAGATCATCTTCCAAAATACGTTTATGACAAATTTTTCCAACTGGGACTTAAACAATGCTAAAGTTAATTTTTTTAGAGAGCTGTTATTTTATTTGTTAGTGTAATGTTATTAAGAATTCTGATTATAGTAGTAAAATGTAATACAAATTAAACTCAAGAGAAGAGCAGGGAAAGAAAGAAATAATAAAAGGTGCAAGGTAAAAGAATAAATTGAGAAGAAAGAAAAAGTAAGAGTTCAGAGGAGGGCTTACAACCTTCTTACTACAGCCTCACCCAATGGGAGGAAACGCAGATAGGGACTGAAAGGAAGTAAGAATGTTATACAGAAAGAGAAAAGAGGTATATAAAGAAGAGGCTTACAACCTTCATACTACAAGCCTCAACACCAATGGGAGGAAGAAAACGGCAAAGATAATGTGGGACAGTGAAATGGAGGTCAGCAGGGAACAGCAATGGAGGAGATAGATAGGGGAGGTGAACTGAAGCACTTCTATAGCCATAAGTTCAGGGCAGTTATCAAGTGCCCAAATTTTGATCACATGACTGAGGGGTTGCTGTGGCTGTAATTTTGGACCCCAGTCATAAGTCTTTGTTCAGTCTTCAGTGCCATTGTAACTTCAAACAGTTGCTGAAAGAATGGTCATAAGTTGAGGACTGTAACTCATTCAAATATTTTCATAGGGTTTAATTTCTTTTCCCTGCTTCTTTGTTGCATTGCACAGAGTTTTTCAAGGCCTCAATAAGCTTCTTTTTAAAATCCAGTAGAAAAAAATTGCCCAGGTCACTCTCTTGAATTATTATTTGTATTTCTGTTTTGAATGTTAAAACACCAGCCAATTTTTTTTTTGTAGAACCAATGAAAATATTCTTTTCCCTTTCATTTTCTTGGCCTGTCATCTGTAAATCTTATCTTTGAGCCCATCTCTTATCTTGTCAGATAAATTTGGTTCTATATCTGTCATTTCTTCATAGTCTATACATAAAAGGAGATACCATTACTGGTGTTGTTGAATTGTTTTTTAAAAATTTATTTATTTTGTCAAACGCTTACAATATGATAGAAATAAGAATAAACATAAGTTTAAATACAAGAAATAGGAACTAATAATTGGGGACAATAGGGCAGGGATGGTAGGCATGATTGTGCGCTTATGCACGAATTGTGGCTACTAATTTCTGACTACATTCTTCAAACATCTCTATCAGTATTTTCATTGTTATAATGTTTTGCATTTAATGGGTGCAAAGAGGAAATATCTGCTATGAACTCCACATAGGCATTGGGAAAGGCATCCTGTCAGTAGATGCTCAGCTCCATTCAGTTGCCCCAACTCCATCCCAAATAAGAGGATTAAAGGGTTGTAAAAAGAAAAAAAATATTTTGCATTTAATAGGCTTGCATTTTTCTCTCTATCTGTAACATAAATATTCCTTCTAAAATTCCATTTTTAAATCATGAAATTCTTTATGTTTGTTGTGTTTCATTTATCCCAACCCTCATTCAATACAAAACTGCTTCCTGATACCTTCCAAACAATATTTACATTTTTTGAGTCCCTTGTAAACTGGTTATTTACCTTTCAGAAGATTTTTTTTTAAAGGATACTAATTGAAGATAACAGGATTTGGAATCCTGTAAGAAAGCTGATATTGTTCATTAATGCTTTATAAAACCAATGTAAAGGGGTATAAAACCCCTCGGCCAGTCTTTCTTTGGACTGTCACTTTGCAGGTTTTACTGATTTACAGCTTAGTTTATTTAACCTACAACTTTTCTCTCTACACCACACTGAGTTAAATTAGGAATCTCAAGTAATTCTCTTGATTCATGGATTTCTAGGGGTCACCAGAGAAATAGGTTTGATATATAATATTCTAGTGAGCTAGCAGCGTACAAAAGAATACATTAAATACATTTTTTTAAAAAAAGGTTCAGCTACAACCCATTTAGTTTCTGCTTGACATGAAAACATTGTGTGGGCTTCCACCTTCCTCATGCTATTTTTATTTTTGCAAATGGTGGAGTGGGTTGGAGGGGTGCTACAGAAACATAATTATTAATATTGCCTGATGGAAACCAACCTTGTAGATTTCTGCTGATAAATAACCCTTTCTAGTAATGCTGCATTTAGCAAGGAATCTGGCTCATATGAAGTGGAGAAAGACATGGCCAGATGCTCTGCATTAACATGAGAATAATATTTAGTATGAACTAGAACTATTAAGCAAGATATATGGAGCTGAGGAGGATGAAAGAGCCAAATCTGGTCTTAAAACAAATCTGAAGCTTAGTGTTATAATAATGATCTCATTTTTTTCCTTTGGCCTTTTTTGTAATGAGCTTTATAAACCAGTTAATGATATTTATGAGTTGTATGGCCTCGTTGCAGAACCTTCATATCATCAGGCAGGCCAGAGGTCTAATTTGAATGTTGTCTACCCTTTACAAAAGACATTCACAAAGTGTTGCTTTCACTCTTATCACACTTCCTGTTCACTTTTTGACACACTTCTAAGCATTTTATCCTCCTCTCCTCTTGTCATGTTTTACTCCAATTTCATTGAAGTCATACTTAGATTTATTTCTTCTCCAGAATTGTTTCCATCAGCATCCTTTTATTGTATCAAAGGAAGAAATGAGATATGCAAACCATTCCATCAATTTAGCTAGGAGTATCTTCCAATTGGTTCTTTCTCTATAGAAGTGCCATCTACTGAAATCATCCTGTCTGGCCACTGTAATGTTTTGCTTTTTTTAAAAAGAGTCTTGGATTCACAAGACAAATGTCAGGGAAAAACATAGCTTAAACTCTTGTTGTGTAAAGCTCAAACTGTTATAGCCACAAAACATTACAGTTTTCTATTTTGTATATTTTCTCCACTGCTTTCCAAACTCCCTTTTTTCTTCTTTCTATGTTGCAGCATCTCTTGGATCTTAGAGCATACCCCACATTTCTTCCTGGGTTAGATAGAAACAAACAAACAACAATAAAAGTAACTTTTCAAACATTAGGAAATATTACAATTCCAAAGACAAAATATACAAACCTACACAGAAGCCTATACCTTATAAGTACATTGTGATGTTTGGAAAGTCTTCTAATACGTCTCACTACCAACTTTCTAGTTGGTATCCCATAAATGAAATTCATCTCAAAAATTCTGTTTTCTTCTGTCTGGACTCAAGGATTCAATATCCTGAAATGCGGGAATCACTACTTCAGAAATTTGAAATATTACCTCACTGCATTCCAACTGAAATGGAAGGTTTCTAAGAGAATTGATGTTTCAAACAAAAACATCATTATCTTTAGAGTTAACCCGTTCAAAGGAAGGCATAGAAATGTTCCAGAGAATAACACAGTGAACATTCTTGTATGCTGACTGAAACTTATCAACAGATAGATTGTTAGCAACCTATCCCGTATCTAGTGGAGTTTATTTTTTAACACTACATTCTAAACTCTGATAGTTATAAAGCAAAATGTTTCTGGTTAGTGCATGAGTGGGAGTATAATAGGTCATCCCATGTAGTTTGCCTTCTGTTCTGTTCTGTTCTGTTCTGGGAGAAAGGAAGATGTGGATGGCAAAATAAAGACAGAAATTTATACTTCTATCCTTTTTTTCCCTGCCAAGCTGTTTTTGATGGTTGGCTGTTTTGTAAAGGTGGAGAATGAAGAGTCCAAAGTACTCCTATTCTTGTCAGTAGTTTGTCTCCAAGGTCAATAAAGATTAAAATTTGCTTTACTGCAAGTAAAGGGATGTTGAAATAATCTTGCTGAAGAAATGGATGAGCTGTTAAGGGAGAGAAATGACGATACAGTCCCAGGAAAAGCAGAATGCATCAGAATGTCAAGATAACCCCACCTTGATTTTATTATGTATAAGATGGAACAGAGAGTAATTTTGTTGTTCAAAATTCTATTACTACATACAGCAGTACAACACAACACCTATAATCCACACAGTGGATCTTCTTTCTGATTTGACCTACATTGACGGCCTCATGCCATGAGAACAAGGATATAAGAACATGTTGATCCCCACACCTATTTGCCATTTCTCCACATCTTATGGGACTAGCAATTTATATGGGATGTTCATGGAAGCAAAGTGTGAGAAGTAAATTCTGAAAACTGAATTTTCAAGTAGGTTTAGGAAATGTTACAAAAAGAATGTTATCTGTTTCTGATTATGTCAGGTAAGGGACAATATTTACATGAATAAAGATTCAAAACAGACAAAGTAAAAAGTCTCATGCTGCATTATTATAGAGTTTCAGCTTAAGATGGTCAAATGCTTAGTGACTAATAGCTAATGTAAATGTAATTAGTTTAAGTAGTAACTGATTATATTTTAGCAAGGGATCATTTGAGTTATGGAAATAATTGAGAAAGAGAAGAGGGTGTAAGGCACAAGCCAGCAATGTCTGAATGAAAAGCTAATGTCTTGATCTACAACAGCTGATAAAAATCACCAAATGGATTGTCATAATATAGCGTGGCTTTTGAAGAGGTCATGGAAATTTCATTTTTTATAGCTTGTATAGTCTTACAAGGGGATTCTATAGGATAAAAGCTAGAAATATTTTTGTAGATTTCTGTGGTTAAGTCATGTTTATCTAGAAAAATCTAAAGATATTCAAATACTGGTGTATTCAAGAACATGTGCCATTAATTTCTCAACCCGTTCCTTTGTATTTTTTGTGAGTCCTTTGTATATTGTGTGTGTATGTGTGTGAGAGAGTGAGAGATGTAGGAGAAAACAATAAGATCAGATAAAAAACAGAAATACTGTCTGGTTGCTACACAAATGCCAGTTCTGCACTAGATGATTGCCGCCAAGAAAGTAAGCCAGGTCTCTCTCTTTTTTTTAAAAAAAATGTTTTCCTAAAATGCTGACGCCAAAAACCTTGATTTTACCTGGAACAGTCATGGTAGAATTTAGACTGAAAGTATATACCATCCTCCCTCAATTGGTATGGACAAAAGTGGTCTTCTTTCTGTAGTTTGTTACAGCATCTAGACATAGTGTGAATTCCTTTAGTTGTCCAGGTGGATCAATAGGGGAACCTATTGCCAGAGCAATATTCTTAATAGCTCTGTCACTGAGGGGGAAAAAAACCCAGGCCTTTCCATCTCAGAGTTACAGAGGTGGAACTCTGTGCTTTGAACATTTTGGCATCTGATTCCAAGGTGTCAAAACAAAATCTCATTTCTTCATTTCTTTTTAAAGAATAGTCTCAAAAGTATGCATACAAAAATACACGCACCAGATACGATATGTTATTTTTTTAAAAAAAATCTAATTCACTGTTTTTGCATCAGTGTGGGTTGTTGTCACTCTTGTACACTGTTTATAGTCCTGTGTAATTGACACAGCACACACATATATACGTCAAAAATAAATAGATACAAATTCTTATTAATCTGTTTGTGGTAATGTAGATCAGATTCAGTTTCACAAGCTGAGGGACAACTAAAGATACTGTGGCCTCTAGATGGCAACTTTCTTATTGCTGCCATCCAATCCAGGAAGTACTGGACAGATTAAAAAATTATTTAGAACAAGCATCATACATTTGATATTCATAGCTATCGATCGACAAATATAGGGCTCCTGCAAGGACATTCCTGTAATAATAATGTAGTTACAATAATGTAACTTCTTGCCTCATGACAGAATAAATATTGGAGAAGCTAAGCCTTTCTAAAACCAAATGATATATTATTGCTTTCTTGAAATTTCTAAATGGGAACTGAGCCAGAATTGTCACTGTAAGTAATTGGGGTATGAAGGCTGATCATAATGTAACTTTAAACTGTACAACTTTTGCTTATTAAGCATATTAGGAGTTCAACCAACTTTTGATTTTGAAAAATACATTCTTATCACCATAAATATGCTTGGCTAAACTGCTGTATCTGCTTAGGTGACACAGAACATGATATTTTCCTTTCTTTCAAACCTGGAATCACAGAAGCAGAGTTTTGAATGCTTTCTCAGTCATTTCTAGTTTGCAGGTCTTTATTGTGTTGTATAAATGTCCTGATTTCCTTTGTACAGGTCTCAAACACTAGGACATCTTAGAACAGATCTGCTCAGTGTGCTGTTCTCTGTGCCTTGATGTTTTATTCACACACAACTGGGATGTAATGTGAATTGCATAACATGGAAAACATCTGACTACAAATTGATTGTGCAATTGGCAACATCACTGTACAGACAAGCACCAGTGAGTTAGAGGGAGGAAAATACAGAGGTTTCCATTGCAAATATTGTATAGGACTCCTGGTTCATTTGGATATCATTTGGATATTGTTAACTGAATTAGTCTGTGGAACATAAATCCTATTTTTCCATCTGTTCTGGTTTACTGTGCAGCATGAATATATTCTGTATATATGCGTGTATAATCTCCTGTCAGCATGAAACATTTTTCAATTTTTGGTGGGTGATCCGCTCTTTGAACCTTTATGGACTTAAAAAAACAAGTCGACAGGAAAGAGTTTATCTTCTTTTGCCTCTCTTCTCCTCCCTGTTTTTCCTTTTTCTTTTCTTTTTCTTTCTTGAAATGTGTGCTATTGTTATTGGAGTGCAACGCATCCTTTTTGCTATAATTATTGTGATGGGTTTGTCCTTTTCGCTAAAAACAATGAAATGAAGTGAAAGAGCAGGTGCTTGCTTACAGAAACAGAATTTTGGTTTACTCAATGCAATGAAAACACATCTTGTACAAACTAAAACTAAACTATAGAGGAAAGTCTTGTCTGATTTTTTTTTAAAAAAATCTTAGTGTTTTATGACCAAGACTGACCTACATGGTTTGATGAGCTGTTGGTAATGATGTTTATGCCTTGCCTAGATTTTTTAAGGAGAACATGGCATTTAGGAGCTCAGCCCCAGCTGAAGGTCAGTAAGATTTAGATGCCAGCTGTTGTAATTGTGGAGGGCTCCCTAAGGAGCCTTGCCTAAAAGTTGTGTGTCACGTTGGCTTCTCTTTATTACTAATCTCTGGCATTGTTTCCATGACCATATATTGATGTAATCTCCCCATGAAACAAGATCTCAAGAACTATAACATATTTAGGATTGTACAGCTAGATACAAGGAAACTGAGGAAGGACAATACCTTTGGATGACAACAGAGAGCAGATACTGTAAGCTGAATTAGAAGAATTTCTAGTTTTGAAATGGGGAATTTAGGATGACCTTCAGCTCAAGAACAGATAAGAGTGACTGAAGGCAGGTCATCCTAACTCTAACCTTGCTTGAGAATTGTCCTGAAAACAAATGGATAAGTCATAAAGCTTTCGAAACTGATGTATACTGGTGATATATTTCAACATCTGTTGTCCGGCTACTTTGAAGGCAATAAAAGGGGAGGGGTACTTCAAATTGTAGTTCAGCCACATGTGGAGCATCACAGTTTATTAACTTTCTTGGAAGGGGAATATTATCCAGGGATTTATATGCTTAAATTATGTTAGACAGTGGTTAAATGGAGTGGCTCTGATTTCTTTTATATTGAACTAATCTAAGCTCAAACTTGTTTGAATTCTGTTATTTTTTCCCCTGATATTATATTGCATTCTTGAACATGGCTGTGGAGAAGTAAGCCTGCCTTTAGGTTCAAGGCATGGTATTATATTGCAGCCTTAATATATTAGCCTAGCATTACAGGATGGAAAATACAAGGAATAAATATGGACTATTAACTCTCTTTTTTTGTAGTCCTTAGGATCCTCCCCTATACCCATTATGCATCAGTTGCAGGACTGTTGAACGCTGGTGACATCAATTTCTCCATTTTGAAATGGAAGACAGACAGATAGATAGATAGATAGATAGATAGATAGATAGATAGATAGATAGATAGATAGATAGATATGATCAGTGGTGGGATTCCGGTTCTATGAGAACATGATTCATGCACATGTGCCTAATGTGTGTTTTGTGCGCACACAGCATTCAAAAACCACTAATTTTAAGCTTCAAAACTTACCTTCTATTCAGCACTGGTGAGTAAAACAGCTGAGGCACAGCAATCTGCTCTGCTGACAGCATCCCACCCATAGGGTTAGCTTCTAACACAGGGTACTTATAAATGACCCCATTTCTAACCCCCTCCAAACCCTGCAAAGCCTTTTGAATTAAATTATGTGGTTGTCTTGAATTCTCCCACCTTGGAACATAGAAACCCAGAAGAGATTACCACGAGTCAATCATGCTTTCTTGTTTAACCAACAGAAAAGTGCCCTCATCATCATTTTGCTTTTGTTCTGTTCCCAGAGTTACAACAGTTCTTGGAATAACATAAATTACTTGCCCCCACTTCACATAGAAAGAGAAAGGGGAAAAATAAAATGCTAGCATCCTCTTGTTTTCAGTGTAGAGGAAAAGGTGTTCATTTCTCTGAATGATGATGTTATCCATTCAGTTGCGTCCATCTCTTGGCAATTCTATGGGTCAAGTCTCTCCCCCTCTTCTAATCTGGTACTACTTCTTTGAATTTCTCTGAGCATTGTCCAAAATATTTGAACAGTAGGTATGAGAGGAAATCTGTTTCCCTCTTAAGTCTTCATTTTTTGTGTATATAAATTCTGAAAGTTCCCAAGGTACCCTCATTAATAGCCAGATACTAGTTCAGCTATACTTCTAGGCTGCATGTAGAAAAATGCAAGTATTTGTTCAGTGAAAGAGTAACTGCTCATTTTTGCCCAGAGATAGATGCAGAGTGTGGCCCTGATGCTGACCTTAGGGAAGCAACATTATTCCATTCCATTCCTAATGGAAAATCCTGGCTCTTGCTTGGGATATAATGTGATCCTGTCCACCTTGCCTTAGCATCTTACTGATTGGATACCTCAATGTTCATAAAAAGCATTAATTGGTGGCTGTGACTATTTCTTGACTTTTTCCATAAAACTGTCAACTATGAGCCCAGGTTTTAAGATTGGTCTTTTGTCATCTCTATATTTGATCAGATAGATATCAGATGGATGTCACAGTGACACTTTGAGAACAAGTTTGATGAGATTATGAGAAATTTCCTTGATGACCAGTCAGTGTATTATAAGCTATTTTATGTCTTTTAAAAACCATTTTATGAATACAAAATCATTGGTCATGTCATGTGTTGACAGGATTGAATCTGTACCAGCTGCATTTTTGTGATACCTCCCTGGTTGAAGAATAACTGTACTTGAAACTGTTGACAAGAATAGTTTCTAGTTCAGTTTTGATGTGATTTTTTAAAAATAGCAATAACAATAGCAATAGCCAGGGGTGGGATTCTTCCACGGACTGGTTCTATAGAACTGGTTGTTATGATTCTGTGCAGTTCAGAGAACTGGCAAATCGTGCCCCTGGTTGGCCTCGCCCCTCTCTGCCTGCCCCTCCCCTCCTCACCCAGTCAGTCCTTATCGCACATGTACAACATGTGCACATGCCTGACATCGCTAACTGCATTCTTCCCCGCCCAGTCACTCCTTAAGGTATTTCTTCCCCCCCCCTCCTGACGATCATCTGTTCCTATGATCAACTGTGTTGCTTACTTACTGCTTCACCTAGGAGGCTTCCCTGAGGCCCAGGAAGGCAAAAAATGGAAGGGGGGTGCCCCCGTCTCCCCTCCATTTTTTTGCCTTCCTGGGCCCCAGGGAGGCTTCCTTGAGGCCCAGAAGGCACCAAAACGGAGTGCAGGGGAGTGCGGGCCCCCAATATGGAAAGCAAAAATGGGAGCAAAAATGCCTCCCCAGGAGGCTTCCCTGAGGCTCAGAAGGCCCCAAATTGGAGCCTGGGAGTGCTGTGCACCCCCTCCAGGTTCCGTTTTTTTCCTTCCTGAGCCCCAGGGAAGTCTTCTGGGAGCAAAAATGCCCTGAGTGCAAAACATACTCACCGAACCAATAGTAACACCAGTTGAATCCCACCACTGGTTCAATATCTCCCCATCTCTCAGTTCTCACTTACCATCCATATCAAGACACGTTTACCAATAAAAGGTGCTCTTTTATAATTGCCATTTTTTCTGTTGTACACAGGGAAATGGTAGATAGCAGGAAAATTAGAATGACACTGCCATGTTTTAGGAGGAATGGTGGGGAAAGTAGGAGAGAAATGGACAAATTAAGAAACTAAACATATTTCTAACCTCAAGTAGCCTGCAGACCTATTTGCTCAAGAATCTGATTGTAATGAGCTACAATGGAGTGAAAAGCTTTATTCTGTCACATTCAGGTGGTGGTAATGGTGGGCACATTGTTTGCCTAATACCGCATAGTATCCTTTGGATTAATCTTTCTCTGTCTCCAGCACTGCATAATATCAGCCACATCAAAGAGCACAAAATAGTCTGTGTTGTATTACAGTTCAATCCATTTATATGTCAATGTTTGTCTGTGATATGTAGAACATGGAACTTGTCCCCCTCCATACTATTTTAAAGGACTTAGCACTCTTTTCCTTTCAGTAATCTTATGGGCCCTTGCTATTTGCCATAGTTTGACTAATAAAACAAAATATTCAGACTCACATTTTTACAAGCTTTGAAAAGAACTCCAGACTCCACTGGCTTTTAAAATCTCTCTCTCCTCCCCTCCCCCAAAGCTCTACAGCAGTAGATAATATGGGAATGTGTGGCATTCTTATATTCTTGAAAAGACTTTGATATGATTCAAGAGTATTTACTGTTGGGTTTTGTAAAGAGTCATTCATGACAAGTAATGATAGGAGATGCCTATCTGGGAATCATGTTTGCATTTATATAGTCACATATGCTGATATATTTCATCCTGGAGAAAGTCTATGTATGAGGCTGAATTGAATTATTGGTGCATAATCGATCAATCAACTCTTATATTGATTGTTCATTGCCATTGTTACAGTCTAAATTTTGATAATCTTGGGATAAAACTGAATACATTGACATTAAAGGCAGATGAAATCGAGATGCAGTTGACAAGGAGAAAGATGGATCTAGGACGGAGATTAAAATTTGTTCTGAATGTGGTTCCACTCTCCCAGGAAGTGCAAGTCCATTGTCTAGAGGTGTTCCTCTAGAAGTGTTGAACCCTGCTGTCACTGGGTTTCATATGCAAATGCAAAGTGCATGTTTGCATAACTACAGTATCTCAACTGCGATCCCTCTAAGAAATTTGGATCTAGAAATTTGGATCTAGATCCTTGATAATGTGTTTTGATTGCTGTAATATGCTTTTATTACTTTATTACTTGTTAAATTTTCTTTAAAGTTCCTGTATCCTCTGAAATAAGGGAATAGGTATTTCCTTTATGTTGCAGTAAATTAATGGCTGTTCTGATATTCTAGCTCAGAGAGGTATAACTGTGGCCTTGAACTATGGTACTATCTATCCCGTACAGATTCTAAAAATTGCTGCCTAACTGCTAATGAAACATTATTGAGGAGCTCTCTAAGGAGAGCTGCTAACTGGAGTAAGGATGTTTTCAGAACAAAATCACATCCAATTTCAGTCAAACTCTCTTAGAAAACTAATAAGTAGTTAGGGATATATATTTTCAGAAATTGATAGTACTTTTCAGATCATCTTATATCCTAAGTTTGGATATAAAAATCCATTCCCAGTAGTTACTTGTCTTGGCAAATTGGAAGGAGTTTGATATTAACTAGCTTTTTCCCTAGCCCGTTTAAGATGCTATATTTAGATACATTCTGGTGAAAGTAAGAAAAGGATTTCCTTGATTTTTGAGCTCTCCATAAAATAGGTAAGAGTTGGATACAGTGGAATATAATATTTAGTAATGTAATTCTTATGCTGGAACTAGTCAGAAGATCACTCAATGGTTATTTATGTTGGGGTAGTCTTTTTTAAAATCCTGTTAATATTGTATGTTTGGGTTATAACATTGGAAAGACAAATTTAGGCTAAGGAGTCCAAACCTTAGCTCACAGCAGGAATTCAAACTAAAAAAAAATCTCAGTGGAGATATTAGAAGCTATTGTAGGAGATGCCCAGACTGAGCCTGAGGGAGGGGTGAAACTCATCATCAGTCATGAGTCCCTGTGTGCCCACAAGATATTCAAGTCCAGCCCCCCTTGAATGCCTTCTTAATTCCCGCTCATTTCCCTTGACCGCTAGTAGGTCAGGTTCTTGTAGAGAGCTTAAACTTGCAATAAACATTTATACTAATTTGAACTGCCTGCATCTCCTGATTTCTCTGGTGTTTGACAGCTGTTAGGCTCCTGCTTGAAAATATTTTATGCCTGATACTTATTGAATAATAAAATCAGGAACACCATTAATGATAATTTAGATTTTTTTGTCATTGGCAGTAAGAACAACACTCTTTATTTTGCTCATTTTATTTCATCTTCATTGTATAACATCTGTTTGATTTGTATTTGCTTTTATTTTTGGTCCATGGACTTACAATAAATGAACATGATGATTAGACTAAAATTTAACTGCAAAAACAATCAGGAACCCTTTTTAAGAACATGGAAAAATATGTTACAAGGTAACCATCATCACAAAATTCCACACCATTTTTTTTACATTTAATTATTTCCATATATTCTATTCTTTTCCAGCTCTTGACCAAACGGTAGTCACATTATTTAAGATGTTGAAATGAAATTAGCCACTTGCTGCTACTTCTATAAATAACTTCACGGGACAATTTCCTAAAATAATATATGAAAGTGAAGCTGGCATAGAAAGAACTTGGCTCGTGGATTATGTGACAGTTTTGTAAGTTGAACTATTTAACCAAATGTATTTAATTTCAGTAGATGAAAAGCTATTTTAGTATATCTGGGGAAAACAGCAGATGGAGAAGCGATGTTAAACACGGGTGGCAGCTCATAAAAAATCTTTCCTTTTGTGAAGTTGAACTTTCTAGACAGTGCCTGCCAGCTCATATTTTCATTTCTCAATAAAAATGCCTATTGAGTAAAACGTAATTCTTACTGCTTTTCACTCTTAAAACAGGAAATAATATGCCAATTTAAATTTAATCACAATTTATATTACATGTGCATATTTTAAACAACAGTCGAAGATGGAGAGTTTGGTAGCAATAATATTTATGAATTACACTTTTAGTTAGCAAAGGAAAATGTGTGACCTCTTACATTTTGTTTGACATTTGAATTTGGTGTCCAGCATGGGTGACACGAATGATGGATGCTTATTAACTAACTGTATAAACAGGAAATGCTTCTAAGCTGTCCATTTATTAACACAGTATGTATTATTATTTGAAAATTTAAGTTTGCTTTATCTTTCTCCAATGGCTACATTTAAGCTGGAAGGGAGGGCAGGTTCCAGGTCTAACATTTTTGTCACTCCAGATACCCTCTGCTATATTAACATCAAAGGAAATGTTTGAAAATAGAAACTATTCCACTTTAATAAAGATATATGGAGTTGGTCAATGTGTGCACGTGTGCTTGACTTGCATGTGTTTGACCAGACAACCAACGTTTCTGTGGTTTGACAGAAATCACAGTTCTGACTAGATCAGAACTTGGTTTGAAATTGAAAGATCAGTGATCAAAGCCAGGAGGTGAAAAAAAGAGAGAAATTCTCTTGCAAATCCATGAACACTTTTGAAAATAGGGGGAGTTTTGTGCACTGGGAAAAAAAATCCACGAACATTGCTTGCTTAGTTAAACACATTAGGGTGAAACTAAAGTGACAACCAAACAACTGTTTTTCTACTGGACTACTGAGGCAGAGCCTGCAGTTGATGTGCAACTGAGTTGGTTTCTGTATCTTTCTTCAACACTTGCGTTCATAATCCCATCTCGAGGAGATGTGGGGTCTTCTCAATTACAAAACAACTGGAGAATTCCTGGAATTGGTCCACAGAGGTAACTTACAATACTGAAAGGGACATGGGTCAAAGAATGTTCATTTAAGGTTCCTTCACCTATAATTATAACTAGATGGAAACTAGACAGGATCACCAACATTCTGATAGACAATTGCAATAATTCATTAAAATGTTCCAAAAAATGAAAAAGAAAGAAAAGAAATAGAACTTTTATCTTTAAAACACACCCAAACACATTGGAAACCAGATCTAATGTTTCAAACACTAGATTTAGAACTGGCAATATATTTTAGGGAAGATTTTATGACTTGCATAGTTCTTTCTTAAATAACTTCTACTGCATCAAGAATTGACTTTTTGCTCTGTAAGCAACCAAAATTCAGTTAATAGGAAGGTTAGAAACCTGGAAATGGAAAAACGGTGGGTTTTTAAAAAGTATTGTCTTTCAGTGGATGAAAAAGTAGTATCTTTATTGCTTGTGGTCAAAGGTTAAATTTAAGTTACATCAAATTGAAAAAACATGCTTCCAGTGAGGTTAGATTCTCAGGCTCAGAATGATTTAAACTATAATGAAAGCAAACACTGAAAGAGAGAAATAATCCCATTAAAAATGAACTATTCACTTTAACCTCAAATATTTGGAAACTAAAATAAAGTAACCATATTACAAAAGGATGAAGCCCAAATAATAAAGAAACCTGGAACTGGGTATTCACTTCCAGGCCAATCAAAACAAAAAAGGCTTAACACAATCCTATTTTTATAAAGTAATTTTCAGTTAAAGACCACACTATTCCATGAGCTGCTACTGTTTTCAGTCAGTAAAGAATCAGGAATATTCTTTTATTTTTTATAAACCTAAGTTCAATTGACATATTTGTAAATGTTCAAATTGGAATTTGCCCACTGAAGTCTCAGGTTTTATACTGTATGTAGAAGTTTCTCATTGAAAGGAAGCAACCTGAATTTTAAAATTCATATTAAACTTTCTCAGATTAATGCACTTTGATACAATAATGGAATAGGAGTTTGGGGTTGGGTTTTTTTAAAATGAAGTTATTTACTAGATTGAGATAATCAGTTCAGAGAAAAGTTTAGTGTGTCTCAAAAGTTCCTGAATGATTGAAATGTCCCTTGGTGTTTTAATCCACTAAAATGTTTGGTGGGGGGGGGGCTTATTTTGTAGATCTTTATATACCACAGAAAGTGATTCATCGACTTTAAAATAGACTAATAATGACAATGGTACCTGCTATTTGTTTTATTCATTAGAATGTTAATACTATCGATGTCTCAGTGGTTTAAATTGGGGAGTGTCAGTTTGATGTATTGTTTCAGATGCCAGGAGATTGTAATTTTTAATCCTTCCTTAGATATAGAAACTGGTTGGGTAACTTTAGGTTAGAACAATCTCTAAACCCAATCCACCTCACACAGTTGTTATTGTGGAGAAAATAAGAGGAGGAGCATTATAGGCTGTCTTGAGTTGTATAAAATAAAAGCGGGATATAAAGCTAATAAATTAATAGATGCACACATAGAGAATTATACAGAACATTAAAATCAGAAGTCAAATTACTGTACAGCATGTTAAAAGAGATGGCTTTTAAATACTTTGAAGAAAGCCAGGAAGGAAGTTGGATGCTTCATTGTAGCAAACAGAGACCCTGGATGGTTGCAGCAAAAGTTCAACCACAGTTGCTGCAAGAAAAGCCTTCAAGAGCTGAAGAAAAGAATGTGTCAATTCAGAAAATGTGTATTTGTACAAGGCAGAGTATCACATCACTAAGGTAATACAGCCTGGCTGTTTTTAGAACTGGGTCTTTTCACAGTACTTTACAGACAGGTGTTTTTAAAGATAACAATCAGGGATTTGTGCAAGTAAACTCTCCACAGCAGGGGTGTCAAACTCGCATCATTATGGTGTCATCACATGATGTATTGGAACTCCCCCCCCTTCCCTAAATTGGGCGTGGGCATTTGTGATGCATTCGGTCCACAGGCTACAAGTTTCACAGCCATGCTCTACAGCAGGGGTGTCAAACTCAAATTCATCGGGGGCCGCATCAGCAGTTTGGTCCCCATCAAAGGGCCGGTTGTATCTGTAGGTCTATGTGTCCACTCTTTATTATCATAAATTAATGTCACTGCATTCAATTATTACTGTTTTTTGTAATAATGTAAGTAATAACTAGCTCTGAAAGCAGAAACATAGTCAGAATAATGACAAGTAGATATTCAAATGTACAATTATTGTACAATGTATTGAAAAATGTTTTTGGTAACAAACATTAATTTTTTTTTAAACATACAAATATTGCCAAACACTGTTTATTAAACATATGGAAAACACAAGGCATTACCTTTTTTTAACTTTACTGACTAGATGGCTGACATCGTTTTCCTAAGGTCAGTCCATCGATGTTTGGCGTTAGGTCTTGTGCTGTAGCAATCCGCAAAACAGCATGGAGGTTATCATCAGTGATGCGTGATCTGCCCCTCCATTTACTTTACTTACCTTTTACTTCTTTCTTTCTTTTACTTCTTTCTTCTTGCTCCTCTCCGTGGCGTCTGCGCGCTCCTCTGATCCCTGGAGATGTCGGGCGGACGTCACGTGATGACGTCACGTCCGACACCCAGGGAGCAGTGCGGGGCAGGAAGAAGTCGGGCCAGGTCCCGGAAGGTAAGTAAATTTTTTTTTTTTAACTTGAGCCATTTTTAAAATGAATTTACTCCGTGCAGGCATGGAGTAAATTCATTGAAAAAAAAAAAAGGGGAGGCTGCAAGGCTGGCGGCGGCACCGCGGGCCATCAGACGAGGTCTGGCGGGTCGGATTTGGCCCGCGGGCCTTGTGTTTGACACCCCTGCTCTACAGCATATAATCTCTACACATGCAGTTGAGAAAGGGAACCAGGGATATTGTCCCAGATTAAGAGTGATCAAAGGAACCAAGTTTTATAAGGAGAGAGAATCTGACACCTAGGGCCATGGGTATCTTCCTTCCTTCCTTCCTTCCTTCCTTCCTTCCTTCCTTCCTTCCTTCCTTCCTTCCTTCCTTCCTTCCTTCC
The DNA here is from genome assembly GCF_049901735.1 of Notechis scutatus. Lineage (NCBI taxonomy): Eukaryota > Metazoa > Chordata > Lepidosauria > Squamata > Elapidae > Notechis > Notechis scutatus. Next base: position 81,197,868 of record NC_142010.1, on the reverse strand, counting down.
TTCCTTTTTCCTTCCTTTTTTTCTTCCTCCCTCCTTCCTTCCCTTCCTGCATGCAGCTATATCCCAGTGAAAGGGAGAGCATTATAATGGTGTAGAATTAGTTCAAATCTAACTGCAGTATTTGCCATTGCTATTTTATGCCTTAATTTTAATGCATTACACACACATACACATACACGTTTTACTTGCCTTCACTGCCTAAAAATGCCTAATAAATCATAAGCAGAGGGCATCAGGTCTAATACTGTTAGTATGCACCAGTCTTTAGGCTTCTGGGACTGTTTTATCTAGCTGTAAGTGAAGCTGTAAGTGTCAGAAGAAAGAAACTGTTGGCAGGTGATAGGCTGAAAAAGAATGTGGGGCAAGATCTCGCATCTGCGTCCTGCATTTCTTTCAGGGAAAATAAAGAGAGTGAGATGAAACGCCCACTCAAGGTTCAAGTGAGCTTTTTTGGCAAGGTGACCTACGAAGACAAGTTGACTGCTGCAGGATTCATTAGTTCACCCTGATAAAATTCCTGACATCAAGGACTTCCTTCAGTGAGTGACTTTTGTCAGAGTAATTGGGAGAGAGTCGCTATGACAGGTTAAGGTTTTGTTTTGTTTGCTTTATTTTAACACACAACCTCGACATTAGGAGCTAAATGGAAAAGGTATTAAAATCTGGTGTGGCGAAGAACCTGAACCAGTTTGTTGTGACCCTGGAGAAATGACCTGTTATCATAACTTATTCCTGAAGGATGCATTACAGTGGACGGTGCAAAAAAAATGTTTCTCACAAACTGAATGGCAAATGGGTCACACAAAGCACTCCATGCTCTCTCTTCTGTAGTGAAGTTTGGAAAACACGGTCATTAATATGAAAAATAAAATGCAAAGATTGGTGAACTGCTTTTCTTGTTATCTAAATTCTGCAAACATGAGGTCTAAAAATTAAAATTGTTTACTTACCAAAAATTTCTTGTGTTTCAAAGGCTTTTTATGTGAAATCTTAAAAGTCTTTATACATGGTGGTTCTTGTAGAAAAGACAGCTGCTTTGAATTTGAGAGTGCCAAGTGCTCATTAGAGGAGAAAACATAAACCTGGATTATTAAACCTGCTATTATTAGGTGAATATATTACTCAAGAACTATTTGAGGAATGTCTAATAAGAATGTGGGAAGTTTTCTTTTTTTCATATAATTTTTAATTTAAAGTTATAAAAGAAAAATAAGAACTGATAGAAACTAATAAGAATAAAGAAAAGAAAGATAAAGACAAAATGGAGAAAAATGAAAAAGAAGTATATTTTCTTTACAGCACTTATAAGTATATATAGCTCTTATATGGATACAACATAATTCTCATTTTTTCTACACATCTATTTTTTGTAATCATCAAAAGTTCTTTTTTTTTCCATGCAAAAAGTCTCTAAGAGTCAACACTAAATATGGAAATCTTTTCTCTGATCCAAGAATTGAATTTGGCCATCTAAGCAAGTTCCATTATCTTCACCATCCATTTCTCCATTGTGGGTAGCACTGAATCTTTCCACCTTCATGCGTATAATAATCTTGTTGTAGTTATGTATATAAAAACTTCCATTAGTTGTTTAGCCATTAATCCAAAAGAAAAAGCCAGGGAAATTATTCTGCATTTCTTTTTATGCCCTGGAAATAGCCACAGGTAGACCATGACAGGAATTATCTCGGCTTGGCTTGACGTCTGCTTCTCCATATTCTCTCAATCAAAATATAAGATATGCTGAACCACAATGGGATTGCATTGCAAATAATAATAATAATAATAATAATAATAATAATAATAATAATAATAATAATAATAATAATAATAATAATAATGATAATGTTTCAAAAACACCAAGAACACACTCCAGCATCATAAATTAGATATGGAAGATCCAATGGACAATATCTCCCTGCCTGATTTTGTGAATCGTTAGGTTGTATAGGTTGTACCTAAGACCAGCTCAATGTTTTAATCCAATGAACTGTATCAAGTTACAAGTTTCAAAATTCAGGAGGGCCTTACCCTTAGCTCATCTTAACACACTCAACAAATTGGTAATACCTTATATGGTTAAACTTGTCTTCGCACTTTACTAGTACCATTGAAATCACAGCCTACTGTATACTTTTACTTTTAATAAATAACATTGCCAGATATATATATATATATATATATATATATATATATATATATATATATATATATATATATATATATGTATGTATGTATGTATATGTATATATATGTATATATATGTATATATATGTATATATATGTATATAAACCCGAATAACCAAAGATCCACATACAAATACCGAGAACCTCAGAAAACATATATATATATGTATATATATATATGTATATATGTATATATGTATATGGATCTTTGGTTATTCGGTTTTTTCCGCGTAAGATTGGAAGTATCTAGGCAACGTTTGATGAAGTCTCATTCATCATCTTCAGGCTTCTGTCTTCAGCTCTGTGCTTCTCAGAGTGATGTGAGCTTGCAGCTGCTTCTTCCTTTTAACTGCTAGTGGGGGTGTGACTTGATTGGGTGGGGGCTTGGAAACAAATATATGTATATATGTATATATGTATATATGTGTTTATGTGTATATGTGTATATGTGTATATGTGTATGTATGTGTGTATATATATATATATATATATATGTATGTATATGTATATTTGTTTTCTTAAGTTTTCGCGGGTACTTACATGTATGGTGTTGGCTTGGTTCGGAGTATTTTCACGTCATTGTAGTTGTTCTTTTAAAGTTGTAGCAACGTTTCAGCAGAATCTCATCTGCCATCATCAGGCTTCTGTATTGTGTCCGTCTGTGCCTGATGATGGCAGATGAGATTCTGCTGAAACGTTGCTACAACTTTAAAAGAACTACAATGACGATGGGAAAATACCCTGAACCAAGCCGAACACTATATATATATATATATATATATATATATATATATATATATATATATATATATATATATATATATATGGATCTTTGGTTATTCGGGTTCTCTCCGCGTAAGATTCAAAGTATCTAGGCAACGCGTTTGGCGAGGTCCCACTCGCCATCTTCAGGCTGGTGCTTTCGGCTTAGTGCCAGTGCAAGCAGTGTGTGACCGGAGCTGCCATCTCTCTCTATATACAAGTGGTGGGGGATGGTGTGCTGGGCTGGTTGGCTGTGCTGCAGCCTCTTGATTGGTTGATGGAGTTGATGTTGGTATAATGGGCTGTGTAATGGCCTTTTGTTGTGGAGATATCCTGGATCTTGTGCTGTCATCTCCTGGGTCGTTAGCCTCTTGATATCCAGGATATCTCCACAACAAAAGGCCATTACACAGCCCATTATACCAACATATAGGCTGCAGCACAGCCAACCAGCCCAGCACACCATATATATATATATATATATATATATATATATATATATATATTTATTTTCTAGAAGAAATACGTCATTTCTATAAACTTTGCCAAAATCTGTCATATTTTCTGTAAAACCCAGCAAAGGCTAATGAACTAATGTGTGTGTGCCTATCTTACATGCTTTGTTGTTTATGTGTTAATCAACAACTGACTTAAACTATCTATTAACTGAAACAGATGTCTTCTCCCAATAGCACAATTTTGGGGCAATTTGAGGAGGATCTCAAATAATTTTAGGGCATAAATGGGAGCAAATAGAAGAGATGATTCAAATCCATCCATTGGAAGGCATCCTTCAGATCTCCAGCTAGGGGCAAGAATGAAACAAGCATAAAATAAGCATAACCCCAACTATCTTGGAACGTATCTGAGAGAGGAACTACTAACCAATAGCAGTTCTACAAACATAGATGGAACAGTATTGATAGCACTGCACTGTTGAATAGACAAAAATCTACACAGAACTGCTTTGGTTCCTGGAACCAGTTTTAGCAGCTTGGCGACATTCCCATTGTGTGTTGGACCACCTGGTGGTGTTCCAGATCCCAAATTTGTTTTCAATCATCTGGAAGTAGGCTGATAGAGCACTAATGTGCAACATGTCAATACAGTATAAAAGGACTATAAAAAGGACTATAACCAGTCTAGATGATAATGGGATAATCCAATCAGTCTGAAAGAAAGTGACATATTTGCATATTTGCAGAGTCTTTGATTAGCCATGTTTCAGAGCTCCAGTCAACACTACTTCTCTCTTGGGAATATATAAACCATAATTGGAGGAACAACAGAACAGGTTTAATGCAGCCTACACTGGTTGATCAGTATAGAATGTATAGAATACCAAATGTTTTGAAAAAAGAGAATTTTCAGTCCCATTAATAGGCAGTAAACAGTTACTCTGTTTCAAATATTGATTTAAAACAACATCCCCAGCATTCTAAATAATTACATTTGCAGAGATTTGATTTTAATGATTTTCTAAACAAGACTGTTTTGCTACTTTAATCATTCTCTCAGCTCATTACCTCTGGCTTTTAAAATCAAAACGCTTCATTGCATGAGGATGTTTGCAATGAAATCTTTGGCTTAGGAAAGGTTTCTGTCTCTCTTCCAGTTTAGATGTCGGTTGAAAATCTTAAGTTGCTATTTTACACCCAAGGACCTGTATATTAGTTGGCTACCCAAATTAGTTTTGGGCACTGCTGCAAATTTCCTAGGCTTTATAAACATATACTTTCTGTTAATCCTATCTTGATTAGTGGTTCAAAAAACTTCAGAAGAGTTGAACAACATGTCATAGGGGCTGGAATTAACACTAAATTGGGACTGTGTAATTGCTGTCTTGCATCAATCACATAAATAATAGGAAAGTAACTAACCTTTTTTGCAATGTGTAACTTAGCCTTCATATTTACTCCCATGTACTTAAAGAGCCAATAGCATAGCTACTCTAGTAATAGCTCTTCTCCGAAGAGAGGTCACTGGTACTTAAACAGATCTGGATCCACTAAAATCTTATTTTGAATCTTTGGAGATGTTAAGTTATTATTATGTCTTTGTGTTGTGTGTATGCATTTATGTTTGTGTATTTGTGTATGTGTATGTGCATGCATGCATGTATATGTATGAGTGTATTATCTATCTATCATGTATATCATCATCATCATTATCATCATCATCATCATCATCATCATCATCATCATCATCATCATCTCCCTGGCTGCAGATTTTGAAAACCAGACATGCAGTGAGAACCAGCTAATTGTATCAACAAGTCTTCAATTAATCCAGATGATTCACCATGAACTATTGTCATTTATTGTGTCTGGAGCTGTTGCTACTGTAAACAAGTTATCAACTCTTTTCAATTGGGTAACACGAGTTATAAGGCAATGAGAAGAAGAGTGGCAGCCATCCATAATCACTCATCTCTGCAAGTGCTATTTGGATGGTCTTCAGGGATCATATAGTGCTCATTGATGGCTTGAGGTGGGGGGGGGGGGTCATGTCACCCCTTCACCTAGACATACCTCCTCCCCTCACACATCCTTTCTGCATCAGGATTTCCCTTCCTTCTCAGCATCATTGATTCAAATGACCAGGTCACTGCTGCTATTTGACTATGAGAATATACAACCACATCTAGCAGCTGGCTTGCAACAAATAAAGTTGAAATTCTCAGCAGTTTCACAAACAGGATTTTTTACCACTTTCAATTTCCAGGAAGTAGGGTGTTTCAGGTTAAGAAATAATATCTTTTAAAAAAACAGCCATTGGTCTGCATTTATATCACAGCTACTTTAGATATGTAGGCATCTTTAATTATTAATTTTTGTTTGGAGGTTATTTATGAATGACTGAATCTAACAAAGCTTTAGAATCTGTAAGTTCCATATGTTTGCATTTTGATTTACTGCTAACAGGGATGTTCCACGTTGAAAGATCACAATATTTAAAATTATGACCTTGGCATGTATAATGTTCACCTTAGATTGCTATCCTAAGCAATAATATAAGATTATATTACATTAATTATATATGTCCTGCTCTCTCTTTTTAAACTCTAGAATGTGTGCCTGGTATCCCTATTTGAATCAGAAATGTTGCTTAACCTATTCAAAAATCCAATGAAAATTAAAACTAAAAAAGCCTCTGTTATCTATTTATTGGGGCAATGTGGTGGCTCAGCAGTTAAGACAGTCGGAAAGCCAGGAGCCCAGATTTAAGACCTGAGCATCATATGATGGGTGAATTCCCATACTCCCCCAACTCCTGCCAACTTAGTAGTTGGAAAACATGCAAATATGAGTAGATAAATAGGTACCACCTTGGTGGAAAGGTAACAACATTCTGTTATGTCATGCTGGCTACATGATCACAGAAATGTCATGGAAATGGAATGAGCACTGCCCCTTATAATTGGCAATGACTAGTAGAGTAAAATCCACAAGAACTCCTTTACCTATCCTACTAAAGTGTAAATAAAATGAAAATATAATGCAACATTATCCATTTAACATTTTAAATCTTGAATCAAACCGAGAGATTGAAGGGGAATTCTTTCAGAATAAAGGATCATGCCCATGCAATACAACTTGCAGAACCTGTCTATCAAGTCAAAACTTCTTCTTTTTTGGCAATAAAACTGAGAAATGGCATGACAAGGATTTTTCATCCTTTCCAGTTTTCTCTGATCCAGCATATCATTTCTGGTTTTACTCAGCCCGCTCAGTTGGATGTCATCTTTAGTCCTTTCCAGACATACAGCATATTTAAATTAAAAATTGGCAACCTTAAACCATTGTCTGTTTTCCTTGTGCTTTGTAACCATGCACATTTCTACTCTGGAGAAAATACAATTATACAGCAACTGCCAAATTCAGAAGAATCTGATTCAGACATCTAAATAAATGAGCATTTAATGAGATATATGGATGCATCTCCTTGTTTAAATTGGATCTCCGGGAATTGGTTTGGTTGGGTCTCCTGCTGATGACATCATTTACAGGATTTGTTCCAAAGCACTTACAAGAAAAATAACACAGATGCTTTTTCTTTTTGTTTAATAACTTATCAAGGCAAAATAGAAAGCCATTTGGAGAAACCCTTCCATGAGCTTTAAGTAGCAGTTCTTTTGGCGGAAAAGTGACTTGGCTTCTCACCATTTACTGGATGTGTTCAAACTACATTGGCTTATGTGAATGACAGGTATATTCTGAGCAAATGTTTCTGCAGCGTTTGCATTCCTGAGTAGAGTTTCAATTGCACAAAGTCTCCCATGCAAACATGCTAAATACTGCGTTCAGGGACAGATGTTAGACTGGCTGATCGTGCCAGAGCAGTAAACCACACCTTGTCGAAAAAACAATGCTTCAGCAGTCCACTAAAGACTGTGGCAAACTGGGTTTCCACTGGGTTAAAAATCTTATTTTGTGATTTAAATGTTGTTTTTATTTTCAATTCATTAATCCCAAAGAGATGTGGCAAGAACTAGCCCAGTCATTCTGTAATATTATAGGTCAAATGAATTGAGAAAGGGATGTGAAGCTTTCTTTAGAAAGCAAGAACCTTTGATTATAAATGTGCCTCCTTCACAAGAACAGGCATAGGCACACACAAACTCACAGTCATACATTTACACAGTCACACCCATATATAGTCATATTCAATGATCAATACAGGCAGTAGTAGGGGTATTCTACCAGTTCGGCCTGGTTCTGCCGGGCTGGTTGCGCTGATGAGCAACGGAGACTGAACCAGTTCTCTCGAACGCCCTGTTGTCGGGCCCACCCACCTGCCTGGGCTCCCATACTGACCTTTATTCCCTGCTTTTGAAGTGTAGCTGCTTTGCGTGGCACAGCAGATTGCCGTGTGGCAGCTGCTGAAGCGACAGGGGGAGTGCGGGATTGCAGGAGGTGAGTCAGCAAGTCTCTGTGCCTGCGCAAAGTGCGTGTTTGGCGTGTGTGCGCATGCAAAGTATGTGCACGTGTGCAAAGTGCACCCACCAAGCCATGCCCACCGGACCGGTGGTAAAAATATTTGAAATGCACCACTGACAGGCATTTACCAGTAGGTAGGAATCAGTTTCCCTACCAGTTTGCGTATGCGCACGCAGCTTTCCAAACATCAGCTGAGGCGCTACCGCATCAATCAGCTGAGAGGATAAAGAACAGAAAAGTGCAGGGGGCGGGTGGGAGGACTGATCCTGCGCTTTTCTCTTCTTTACCCTCTCAGCTGATCGTTGGAGCTTTTTTTTTTTAAACTACCAGTTTGGCTGAACCGGTCTGAAACGGTAGCATTTCAGCACTGGCACATACATATTTTAATAGGATGATAAATTAAAGAGGTTATAGTTTCAAAAGTTCTAGGTCAAAGGTAGACCAGTCTGAAAAAGGAAGAAAACTAACTTTTTAAAACTAAAATTTAGACATTGATGCAAAGTTACTAAGTGTTCTCTAATTCAGTCTTTCTATATTTACATGGATTTCTTCTTCCTATGATGTCCTGTACTTATCCTTTGGAGACATATCTGGTTGAGATTTATTTTTTTGTACAGCCCAATGCACATAGCTGAAAACCTGCACTTAGAAACCAATTGAAAAGAAAAATTTAGTGACACAACTCGAAGGCCTTTAAAAAAAATAATGGGTTTTTGAAGAAATATTTGGCATACCATTGGAGTGGCTGTCTGTTTTATCAAAGAGGAAAACATAAAAAAGATGCATATTTCAATAAAATTTACTTCTTAATGGATACAGCTAGATGTACATTTCAAATATTTGAACACAAACAAGATGCATCTGTAGTAGAAAATCACTAGTTCAGATATGTTCTTGCTTATTGAACTTGCTTATCCAAATTGCTAATTGTGGGGGGTCATGATCCAACAATAACCTTAAAAAAAAAAACAACCTTGATGTAGGCAGCTGCTTCCTTTTCTGATGATTCACCTGTCTCTTCTTGGAAAAAAAATAATCCTATGGAAATGCTAGGATTATATGTCCAGCATATGAGCTTCACTTTTCTTCTTATTCCGTTTCAGACCTTGACAAGTTAGCTTTGCCCTCACTGAACCCTTTCTGGTTCTTTTTCTCTGTATACTGAATCCAGACTTTGCAGAGAGGAATTGGGCATTTCCATGCTGTCAGTAAATCCTCTTCTAGCTCTCAGGAACAACTTAAACATCTTTTTATTTGGTCTGAATGAAAGAATTCTTCTTGTAGCTTCCATGTAATTACCGTGTTCTGCTTTTATGAAATTTAAACCTAAATCAACATTCCCTTTGAGCCTCATATAATAAAATAACCGTTTCTTTTGAAAATGGGTTTAATGCCATCAGCTATACCAGACTTAAAAATGAAAGCTGGGTCTTCATGCCCATGAAGTTTAAATTTCAATTGGCCTTTTTTCCTCCACAGTTCTTCTAAATTCCTTGAAACTGGTAAATGTTTCTTCTGTTGCACTGTATTCTGATTGTCTTGGGTTTTGATTTTTCTTTCATGTATGATCATCAATGCATTTAAAACTAATGGTTTTCTGCTTCCAAAATCATTTTGCTGGATCATTAATATTAGGTGACAATAAAATATAGGTATAGTAAAATATGGGTACTGTATAGACTTTGTAAAATTACTTTCTGACTATGAATGGTAAATACATTTTTATGTCATATAAGATAAAGAGATTGAGGCATTATGTGCTGGAAGACATGTTCTAAATGCTTCCAGGATTACTAGCTAGGAATCATTAAACAGTTAATTTCTTGGAATTCTCTACCAAGGCCATACATTTCTTCTTGGATAGATGGGATTTATAACTTCAAGTGCTTCCAGGCTTACTACAGTGGGTTGGAAGCAGTGGTGGGATTCAATTTTTTTTTTTACTACCGGTTCTGTGGATGTGGCTTGGTGGGCGTAGCAGGGGAAGGATACTGTAAAATCTCCAGTCAGAGGTGGTATTTGCCAGTTCTCCAAACTACTCAAAATTTCCGCTACTGATTCTCCAGAACTGGTCAGAACCTGCTGAATACCATCTCTGGTTGGAAGCATGTAGAATGAGATGTCCCATATTGCATGCTGGTATGACAAAATGTAAACTTTATATAATCATCCAATAAATAAATATGAGCACCAGTTTAGTGTAGTGGTTAAGGCACAAAAGCTAAAAACCAGAACATCATGAGTTCTAGTCTTGGCTAGAGATAAAGTCAGCTGAGTGACCTTGGGCCAGTCATTCTCTATCAACCTTAGGAAGAAAGCAATCACACCTGGCTAATCACACCTAAAAATGGTGCCAAGAAACTTCAGGGACTAGGCCAGGTATTCAACAGTGACTTAAAGGTGCTCTCTCTCCCCCACCCCAAAGTGGGTTTAAG